>NC_056745.1:1549935393-1550115393 GCF_019279795.1 Protopterus annectens
AAAGAAACCCTGTCCTGATGAAAAATTATAAAAGGTTTCACTGCCATTAATGCCTGTAGCTCTGAGACTCTCTGTGCTGAAGTTAATGCCAGGAGCAGAGCTGTTTTCCAAGATAAAAATTTTAGATCAGCTGTATTGGCTGGCTCAAAAGGTGGCAGGGTTAGTTTTTCCAAAATGAAATTGAGGTCCCAAGTTGGTGTTGGTGCTCTCCGGGGCGGTCTTATGTTTTTAGCCCCTCTGAGGTACTGCTTTAGCAAGGGATGAGAGAATAAAGGAAGATCCGTGTTGTAATGTGCTGAAATGGCAGAGGCGTGGATCTTAATTGATGAGAAGGATAGGCCTCTGTCCAGCATCTCAGTTAAGTATTGTAAAATCTGAGGAATGTTTGGAGCAAGAGAGTCAAGGCTTTGAGCCTGGTTCCAGGCGCAGAATCTCTTCCATTTTTCTGAGTAAGCTTTCCTGGTGCTAGGCCTCCTGGCCTCCAAAATGACATCCATAACAGCTTTAGAGAGAGATGTTTCCTGTTTGACTAATGAATCTGCCATGCAGCCAGGTTTAGGGTTTTGAGCTGACCATGCAGGATCTGATTGTTTTGTTGAGTCAGAAGGTGTGGAATTTGAGGCAAAATCCATGGTGGGCCTTGAGCAAGATAGGGTACCAGTGCTGGCGTGGCCAGTCTGGAGCAATCAGGATCATCTGTGTTTTTTCTTGTCTGGCTTTTAGGAGTACCTTTGAAAGGAGAGGCAGTGGCGGGAATGCATAAACTTTTAGGTTTTTCCAGCTGAACAAGAGCATCCACTTTCCATGCTTGTTTGTGGTAAGTCCTTGTGCAGATTTTTTTGTAGTTGGCAATTCAGTGGGGAGGCAAAAAGATCTATGTCTGGGCATCCCCATTTTTGCGTTACCATGCTGAAGATTTGTGGATTCAATTTCCATTCGTGAGGGTCCATGATATTTCTGCTTAGATCGTCTGCCAGAGTATTTTTCTTTCCTGGCAGGAATTGTGCTTGCAGGTGAACTTGATATGTTAGAGCTGTGTTCCACAAGGTCATGGCTTGCCTGCATAGGGGATAAGAATTAGTGCCCCCTTGTTTATGTACCACATTACTGTGGTGTTGTCTGTCTTTAATAATAATTGTCCTGGATGAAGAAGGTCCTTGAAAGCTGTTAGGGCATTCTGAACAGCCAACATCTCTTTTTGATTGATGTGAAGATGCATCTGGTCTGTGGTCCACTTGCCCTGAATGCATTTTCCTGCCATGTCTGCTCCCCAGGCGTAATCCGAAGCATCTGTTGTTAGAGTCTGCCTGGCTGTGGGTAGGGTAAAAGGCTGACCCTTGTTTAGGTGACATGCCTGTGCCCACCATCGAAACTCCTGCTGTAGGCAGGGAATCATTGGTATTACTGCTTCTAAACTGTGACAGTGTTGAGTCCAAACACTTTTTAGGTACCATTGTAATTTCCTCATATGCAGTCTGGCATATGGTATTAGTAGTATGCAGGATGCCATGAATCCCAGGGCCAGCAGAATTTTTCTTGCAGGGAGATGGGACTTTTTTGCCAGTAATTGAAAATATTGAGTTAGTTGAACTTGTTTGTCTGGCGTGAGGTAAGCCATCTGGGCCGTTGTATTTAAGCTGGCACCCAGGAATATAATCTGTTGTGAGGGCACTCGTTTTGACTTCTTTTTTTTTACTGTGTACCCTAGAGAAATTAGCAACCTTTTTACAAACGCCAGATGCTGTAGAAGAATGTCCTTTGTCTATGCTTGAACGAGGCAGTCGTCCAGGTATGGATATATTTGAATTCCTTCTTGTCTGCAAAATGCAATTACTGGTTCCAGGCACTTTGTGAAGACCCTGGGCGCAGTAGATAAGCCAAAGGGCAGTGCAGAACATTGGTAGTGCATTGTACCAGCATTGAATCTGAGGTATCTTCTGCAATTTTGTCTGATAGGGACATACAGGTATGCCTCTTTGAGGTCCAGAGTAACAAGCCAAGCCTTCTTGCCCAGCATGGGTAGAAGCTGCTGTAATGTCAACATTTTGAATTTCGGAATATCCAGGTAAGTATTTAGATTTGAAAGGTCTAGTATGGGCCCCAGGTCTTGTCCTTTCTGGGGACCAGGGAGAGTCTTGAGTAAAATCCTTGTCCTTGTTCCTGTTGTGGCACTTTCTGAAAAGCTCTCATGTCCATGAGGGCTGAAATTTATTTTTGTGCCTCCGCCCGTTGATTTTGTGGCAGGTCTGGCATTCCTTTTAGCCTTGGTAAAGTATGAAAGTGGAACCTGTAACCTTGAGACACAATATTCAGAACCCGTTTGTCTTGGGTGACTGTTTGCCAGTTTTGAGAAAAAAGTGCTAGTTTTCCCCCCTAAGGGGGCTTCCAAAAGGGAAGTGCTTGGCATACGAAGGGGAAAGTCATTGTGACGGTTTCCTGTAAGGTTGAGACTTGTCCTCACTTCCTTTTGGGTTTGAGGTGCCCCACTGTCGTTGTTTGTTTGAGCCTTGGGGTTGAGATCTTCCTCTTGGGCATCTGTATCTGCCTCTCTGTGGCCTGTCTAACACTGGAAAGGACCAATTCTTTGTTGGCCAATTTCTGCTAAATCGAGGTGGCTCTACCTGTAAGAAATCCTTGACTGTTTGCATAGATTTAGCTTTATCCTCCATTTTCTTTAACACCTCTTCTGCCTTAACACCAAACAAGGTATCATGCTGTAAAGGAGCATCCAATAATTTTGCCTTAACAAGATCAAGTAAACTGTTCTTTTAACCAAGCATGTCTTCGAATCACAGAACCTGTAACTGCGGCTCTACAAGAGGCCTCTAAAGAATCAAAACCACATTGCAGAGTATGTTTTCCCACCTGTTCAACTGCATGCAATAAATCCTGCATTTCTTTACAATCAGGAGCTTCTGAGCTTGCAAGCATTTTCTGTTTTAACTGAGCCATTAAATATTGTTGGTACTTAAGCATGTGAAACTGGCAATTTAAAGCTCTTACTGCTAACGTTGCAGAAGTGTATACTTTCTTCCCCCTTCTATCCAAAGCTCTGGAATCTCTGTCAGAGGGTACTGGATTTTTTGCAATGGAAGCCTTAACCCCTTTTGGACCCTGGGAAAGAGTTTCTGGATCAGCAGAAGAGTTTTTATAAAGAAACTTGTGAGAGTCAGGGACTTTATAATACCTATCTGGCTTGGCTGGTGCAGGGGGAAAAGAATCAGGAGATAAGCTGGATTCAGAGAATACATCATCCACAATATCTGGCACAGGCGGAATAGCCAGGGGCCTGTGCTGAGGCAATAAAAGGAAATCCCTGAGCCTTTTCTTGGATTCTGAGTAATCCTGACTTTCCCAATGGAAATGCTCCCTCATGGTATGTAAAGTTTCCCCAAAAGAATCTCAGGAGGAGAGGCTGAAGGGATAGATTCTTCAGCATCAGAGTCCTCATAGGGGGGTAAAGAGTATCCCTGGTCTGAAGAGGAATCAGAGGAAATGGAAACCTGATCAGAGGAATCATAGTCTGTATCCTGCCTAGGTCTTTTTCTCAGGAGGGGGATGGGAACCCCTGATTAGAGTAATGAGGTCTTTGGCCATTTTAAGCATCTGTTTCTTAGGCATAGAGGACTGTCCAGGAGAATGCTGTACTTGTTTCTGTGTCTTTAATGGTACTTTGGTCTTGGCTGTTGTTTTAATGGTAAGTTGTGAAGGTCTGAAAACACCCTCAGAAGCCGATGCCTGCTCAGCGGCTCCGGATCCATCTGAGGGATTAGTTTCCGTAGGCCCAATACCTTGAGTTTCCAGAGGCCTAGTTGTCTCCACATGGGAGTCAGAGGCAGCCTGTGGCTCTGAGGTAGCGGGAGTCAGGGGCTGTGAAAGCGCCTCACCAAGAACCAGTGAACAGGCGACTGGCCTAGAAGAGGTTTCGTCGTCGGTTTTGGACCTCGGATGCCTGTCTTTATCCTTGTCCTTGCGTTTTTTCGGTACTGCGGTCGTCGGTTGATCCGACGACATAGTATAATTGAACCTTCGTGCAAAGCAAAATCAAAAGGTCTTTTTACAGTGCGTTTGTTAAATCTAGCACAAAACTGACAACTAGTGACATCGTGATCAGGGCCTAGGCATGGAATACAGTAAAAGTGGAAGTCCTTATGAGGTATTTGTTTCCCACAAGAAATACAATTATTAACTTTTTCTGACATCGGTCTGAGGCAAGAAAAAAGTTTCCCCAACAGGGTACTTAGCTTTATTGAAGACTTTAGATCTGAAATTCAACTTCGAAAATCTCAGGAGTCGGCTGACCAGCACTTGCGAACTGCTTCTACTTTGGGCACCGCGCGGCAAGAAAGACTGAAGAAAATGGCATTGGATGCATCTTATATACCCCTGGCACACTGACGTCAGGGAAGAAGCGACAACAACCGACGCCGGAACAAGACGTTGGAACTCTGGCCGACTGCGGGACCGCCTGACGGCAGGATAACCCAAGTGTAATGACTGCAGCAGTGTAACACGATGAACATCTGCACAAGTCAACTATCAATCCTCAAAAGAATAGGAGGATCATACTCTTCGACAGCAGGAAAGCTCTGAATGGACTAGCACCCAAACCTGTCTTTTGAGTCAGCTCAGCCTGAATGTGCCCTGAAGTGTTGGAAGCAGGTCAGCTGTTATATCCTTGCAGGATAGAACCTTTATAACTTAGGCTATTGCAGCAGTGATCAATATGAAGAAAGAATAGCTGTGTAAAATCTTACCATAACCATAGACATCCTTCTCTTCCATGTTGCAGTATTCATTTGGTATGGGATTTTCCACCTCAGGCAATCCGACATTGGCACCTATACAAAAGCTTTTGCCTAGCTGCTGTAAGTGCCTCGTCCGTCACACATAGGGCCATAAACCAGGGACCATAAATGTGGCGTCGGCACACATAGACCTCAGAACTTGAAGCCCAGAGGAGTGGCCTGTGAGGAGAACAAAATGCCAACAAAAGTAGCAAATGCCACTGTAAGGCTGGACAGATAAGCCTTGGGGGGGGGGGGAGGCAGTGACCAGAGGCCAGACACTGTAGTAAGAGAAGAACAGGGGGTACGGAGGGTGGGAAGGAATACTGTAACATGGAAGAGAAGGACATCTATAGTTATGGTAAGATTTTACACAACTATTCTATGTCCTTCTATTCCAATGTTGCAGTATTCATTTGGTGTGGGAAGAGTACCACATTTTAGGAGGAGAAATGGGAGGAGGTACAAGATGCCAAGAATCCTTGCAGGATTGCTCTAGCAAAGTCTGCTCTGGTCCTGGAGACTTGGTCTAGTTTGTAGTGTTTGGTGAAGGTGTGAACTGTAGACCAAGTAGCTGCTTCCAGGATGGAAGCTGTGTCTAGGTCTTGGAGGTAGCTATGGCCCTGCTGGAGTGAGCTCATACACCATGAGCTAAGACTTTTGCCATGGTGTGAATAACAAAAAATAACAGATTTCCTAATCCAACAGGAAATGGTTTGTTTGGAGACCGCTTTGCCCAGAGCCCTGGGGTGAAAGGAGACAAAGAGTTGATCAGATTTCCTGAAGGACTTAGTCTTGTCTAAGTAGTATCTCAACTATCTATGTACATCCAGGGAATGAAGGATTCTCTCTGCATTGTTGGTTGGAGTTGGGAAGAAGGTGGGTAAGTAGATAGACTGGTTTAGAGATAGTTAATTTACTACTTTGGGCATAATGATTTGTGTGAAGGGTAACTCTGTCATTATGGAAGGTGGTGTAAGGAGGGCAGGGCATGAGGGCCTGTAGTTCTGACACTCTTCTAGCGGAGGAAATGGCCTCTAAAAGAATGGTTTTCCAAGTGCACATTTGTAAGGAGGTTGAACTAGCCGGCTCAAAAGGGGTAAGGTGAGATTTTCTAACACAAAGTTGAGGTCCCAGGGAGGAGGGATGGGTTTTCTAGGTGGCCTAATATGAAGGACTCCTCTCAGGAAAAATGTAATGTCCAGCCTGGAAAGCAGAGGTGGCTGTAAGGGTAGGCAGGCTGAAAGGTAGACTTTCACACAGGAGTAAGTTAGTCCAGCCGATCACAAACATAGCTAAGGACTAGGGAGGGGTCTACCTGCATTGGGTCCCTGACACCATTTTGAGAATCTTTCCCATTTCGATAGGTATGTCTTTCTAGTAGTTGGTTTCCTGACTTCCCTCAGGATTGAGAGCACATCCACAGAGTAGACCTGTCTGTAAGGGTTTAGAAGTTGATCACCCACAGTGTTAGGTTGAGCATTTGCAGCTGAGGGTGAATAAGAGATCCCTTTTGCCGAGATAGTAGGTCCACCTTGTGGGGTAACTTGTGGTGATTGCCCTTGGCTAAAGAGAGGAGAAGGGGGAAAATACAGTTGTGTACACTTACCATAAATGTAGATGTTCGAGTGTATTCACTGTTGCAGTCATTACATTACATTTGGGTAATATGCTGGCAGGTTGCCCTCAGTTGGCCTGAATAACAAAGTCTTGGGTACTGCGTCGGTTACTGTCTCTTCTTCCATGACATCAGGTCGTCAGGGGTATAAAACATGCAGCCGATGCCATTTTAATCAGTTTTTCTTGCCCCAGATGTCAGGTGCCCCCCAAATGGGGAGCAAAATATTTTATATATATATATATATATATATATATATATATATATATATATATATATATATACATACACACACACACACACACACACATATATGCATGTAATTTGGAACACAAAAAATATACCTCTTAACTAAAAGCAAATACACCAAAAAGGCTTTTGAGCATAGTAAAGGAAAGAAGAGGTATAATAAGAGAAAAATAGGGGGCTGGTGGGTAACCAGGACTGCAACAGTGAATACACTCGAACATCTACATTTATGGTAAGTGTACACAACTGTACTATGTTCTTCGTGTTTCACTGTTGCAGTCATTGCATTTGGGTAGAATCCCAAAGCTATGGTTGGGAGGATGGAATAATACAGCATTAGGAGCAGCTATAAGGCCCTGCAGGACATCAGTGGCAAAGCCTGCACTGGATTTAGAAAAGAGAGGTAAATGATAATGTTTGGTGAACTTATGAACTGAGCTCCAAGTAGCAGCTTCTAGAATGTCTCTGGTAGGAACCCCTCTGAAGTAGATGCAGCCCTAGTGGAATGGGATCTGATCCCCTTGGGGACAGGTTTACCATGGTGCATGTAGCAGAAACGAATACAATGGCGTATCCATTTTGAAATAGTCTGCTTTGAAATAGCCTTTCCCTCTTCCCCTGTAGCAAATGCCACCAGTAATTGCTCAGATTTTCTTAGAATTTTGCCCTGTTTAAATAGCATCTTAGTTGTCTGTGTACATCCAATGAATGCAGAATCTGCTTCCCCTTGTTCTGTGGATTTGGGAAAAAAGTTGGCAGATGAATGGTCTGATTAAGAGCCACACTGGATACCACCTTTGGCATAAAGGATGGTTTGGTCCTGAGGGCCACCCTGTCCGGATAAACAATAATGAAAGTCTCCACTGCCATGAGAGCCTGTAGTTCTGAAATCCTTCTAGCTGAAGTGACTGCTAAAAGAAAAGCTGTCTTCCAAGAGAGAAATTTTATGTCTGCAGTAGCAGCTGGTTCAAAAGGAGGTAGGGTGAGTTTTTCCAGCACAAAATTGAGGTCCCATGCAGGAGTTGGTGCTCTCCTGGAAGGTCTCAAATTTTTGGCCCCTCTGAGGTACTGCTTTAGCAGGGAATGAGAAAAGAGAGGAGGCTCTGTGTTGTAATGAGCCAAAATGGCCGAGACATGGATTTTTATAGAAGAAAAAGATAGGCCCTTGTGAAGCATCTCAGTTAAATATTGCAGAATCTGAGGAATATTGGGCATTGCTGTGTTAATTCCTTGTGCTTGGTTCCAGGCACAGAATCTTTTCCATTTATCAGCATAGGATTTTCTAGTACTAGGCCTTCTAGCCTCCAAAATGACATCCATCACAGGTTTACTGAGAGATGTGACTGGTGAAATTACTTGATTAGCCAAGCTGCAAGATTCAGAGTTTGGAGCTGAGTGTGCTGAATTTGATAGTTCTGCTGAGACAGTAGGTAAGGTGTCTGAGGCAGGTACCACAGAGGAAGGTGTGACATATTGCGTAGAAGCAGGTACCAGTGTTGGCGAGGCTAGTCTGGAGCAATCAGAATCATTTTCGTTTTTTCCTGTCTGACTTTTAGTAAAACCTTGGGGAGCAGAGGCAGAGGGAGAAAGGCATAGACTGATAGAGCATCCACTTTCCAAGCTTTTTTGTGATGAGTTCTTGTGCAGAATTTGTCCAACTGATAGTTTTGGGGAGAGGCAAAAAGATCTATGTCTGGGCTCCCCCATCTTCGTGTCAACATGGTGAAGATTTGTGGATCCAGTTTCCATTCGTGTGGGTCCATAAGATTTCTGCTTAGTTCGTCTGCCAGAGCATTTTGCTTTCCTGGCAGGAATTGAGCTTGTAGATGTATTTGTTAAGTCAAGGCTGTGTTCCACAAAGTCATGGCTAGTCTGCAAAAGGGGTAGGAGTGGGTACCCCCCTGCTTGTTTATGTACCACATAACTGTGGTGTTGTCTGTCTTTATCAGTAGTTGACCTGGATGAAGAAAGCTTTTGAAGGCTATCAGAGGATTCTGTACAGCTAGCATTTCTTTCTGGTTGATATGTAGGTGCATTTGATTTGGGCTCCATTCGCCATGAATGCATCTCCCTGCCAAATGGGCCCCCCCAAACATAATATGATACATCTGTAGTCAGGGTTTGGGTGGCAGGGGGTGGAATGAATGACAGTCCCTTGTTTTGGTGGCAGGCCTCTGCCCACCACAGGACTCCTGTTGCAGGCAAGGAATGATAGGAATCATTGTTTCCAGTCTGTGACAATGTTGTCTCCATAAGCTTTTTAGGTACCATTGAAATTTCCTCATATGCAGTCTTGCATATGGAATTTAGTAGAATGCAGGAAGCCATGAACCTCAAGGCTTGCAGAATTTGTCTTGCAGACAGCTGGGTTTTTGTGGCCACTTGTTTGAAGTATGTCATCAATTGAATTTGTTTGTCTGGCGTGACGTAAGCCATCTGGGCAGTTGTATTCAAGTTTGCACCCAGGAATGTAATTATTTGAGAGGGTACCAGTTGTGATTTCTTTTCGTTTATGGTGTACCCTAGGCATGTTAGAAGCCTTTTCACAAACACCAGATGTTGTAGAAGAGTGTCCTTGTTTACTGCCTGAATTAAACAATCTTCCAGATAAGGATAAATTTGAAAATTTCTTTGTCTGCAAAATGCAATTACTGGTGCCAGGCACTTTGTGAAGACCCTAGGCACAGTAGATAAGCCAAAGGGCAGTGCAGAGAACTGGTAATGCAAAAAGCCTGCTTTGAAGTGGAGGTATCTTCTGCAAGATTCCCTGATTGGGATATGCAGGTAAGCCTCTTAAGTCTAGAGTTACCAACCAGGCATCCTTGCCCAGCATAGGCAGTAACTGTTGTAGAGTCAGCATCTTGAATTTTGGAATGTCCAGGAAAGTATTCAGAATGGAAAAGTCCATAATTGGACACCATGAGTTGTCTTTTCTGGGTACCAGGAAAAGTCTTGAATAAAAACCTTGTCCTTTTCCCTTTTCTGGTACTGGTTGAATAGCCCCCATATCCATGAGGGACATAACTTGTTTCTGGGCATCTGCCCACTGATTTGGAGGCAGATCTGGCCATCCGTTTGGAATTGGCAACGTGTGGAAATGAAATCTGTATCCCTGGGATACTATATTTAAGACCCATTTGTCCTGGGTAATTAGATGCCAGTTTTGTGCATGAAGTGATATTTTCCCCCCAAAGGGGCTGCCAAAAGATACGTGTTTGGAAATGGTAGAGGAAAGTCATTGAGACTGTTTACCGTAGGGGGGTGCCTTGCTACTTCCAGATTTGGAGGTGGAGGCACCCCATTGTTTTGTTCTGTAAGTTCCTTGTGACTGAAACCTGGAGCCTTTGGAGTGTCTGGGTTTGGCCTGAGTGACTCTGTTTGGTACTGGAAAGGACCAATTCTTAGTAGGCCAGTGCCTACTGAACCTGGGTGGTTGCACTTGTAAGAAATCCTTTACAGTTTGCATAGATTTAGCTTTGTCTTCCATCTTTTTCAAAACTTCTTCTGCCTTATTACCAAATAGACTGTCCTGTTGTAAAGAGCATCCAACAATTTTGCTTTAACATGATCAGGCAGATTTTGCTCCTTGAGCCAAGCATGCCTTCTTATCACAGATCTAGTTACGGCGGCCCTGCAGGAGGCCTCCAAGGAATCAAAACCACATTGCAAAGTATGCTTTCCAACTTGTTCAGCTGAATGCAATAAATCCTGTAACTCTTCCACACAGTCAGAAATCAACATCATTTTCTGTTTCAGTAAGCCCATGACAAGTTGCTGATATTTAAGCATATGAAATTGACAGTTTAAAGCCCTGATAGCCTGGGTTGCAGATGTGTAAACCTTCTTACCTCATCTATCCAGTGTCCTGAAGTCTCTATCAGAAGGGGTAGGAATTTTAGCAGTAGAAGCCTTAACACCCTTGCGGCCCTGAGAAATTGTTTCAGGATCACCAGTAGGGTTTTTAAAAAGAAATTTGTGGGAGTAAGGAACCCTGTAATATCTGTCTGAATTACTAGGAGCTGGAGGCAGGGAATCAGGAGCCATGCTGGATTCTGAGAAAACATCATCAACAATGCCTAAAACAGGAGGTATAGCCAAAGGCCTATGCTGAGGAAGAAGGAGGAAATCCCTAAACCTCTTTTTGGATTCTGAAAAATCCTGACTCTCCCAATGAAAATGTTCCCTTAAGGTATGCAAAGTTTCTCCAAAAGAAAAATCCTCAGGAGGAGAAGCAGAAGGGAGGGATTCTTCTGCATCAGAGTCCTCATAAGGGGGGATAGAAAATTCCTGATCAGAACAGGAATCAGAAGAAATGGAAACCTGATCTGAAGATTCATAATCAGTGCCTTGCCTAGGCCTCTTAGCAGGAGGGGGTTCGGAACCCCTGATCAAGGTAATTAAATCCTCAGCCATTTTGATTGTTTGCTTTTTAGGCATAGGGTCCTGAACATGTGGCCCATGCGTTGTTTTTTTAGACATAGAAATTGGTTTTGACCTTGTTTTGGATGATGGCGTCGGTTTAATATACAAATCTTCAGGCCTGAAAACACACCTAGAAGCCAGTGCCTGCTCAGCGGCTCCAGACCCATCTAAGGGAGAGACATCTGCGGGTTCAATACTAAGTGTCTCACGGCATATGGGTCTCGGTAGAGACCTGCAAATCAAAAGTAACGGGCATCAGGGGCTGCGAAAGCGTCTCAGTGAGTACCGGTGAACCGGCGACTGGCTTAGGAGAAGCTTTATCATCGGTTTTGGACCTTGACGGTTTGTCTCTGTCTTTTTCTTTGCGTTTTTTGTGAATTCCAGTAGTCGGATTGCTAACAGATGACATTTCTGGATAGTTAAATCTTGAGCCAAAATATTTCGAAGCAAAAATATACCGACGCTTAATAGTGCGTTGGTTAAATTTAGCACAAAACTGACACCAAGGCACGTTATGTTCAGGGCCTAGGCAAGGAATGCAGTACAAATGAAAATCCTTATGAGGTATTTGCTTCCGACAAGTAATACAATTATTAACTTTTACTGACATCGGTAAGGAGCAAGAAAAAGTTTCCTCAATGGAATACTTAGCTTTAGGTTGAAGACTTCGGTTCTGAAACTCGAAAATGAAAATTTCAGGAGTTGGCCGACCGGCACTTGCGAACTGCTTCTGCTTCGGGTACCGCGCGGCAAGAAAGACTGATTAAAATGGCGTTGGCTGCATGTTTTATACACCTGACGACCTGACGTCATGGAAGAAGAGACAGCAACCGATGCAGGACCCAAGACTTTGTTATTCAGGCAGACTGAGGGCAACCTGTCAGCAGATTACCCAAATGTAATGACTGCAACAGTGAAACACGAAGAACATCCAGTTTTGCCTTGGCCAGTAGGGAGCCACCAGCTAGATTTTCAGTTGGTCCTTCTTGATTTTCAGAAGGACCTTTTGTATCAGTGGGAAGGGGGGGGGTGCATAGAGGAACATCCCCCTTCTAAGGAAAGCTGAAAGCATTCACTCTCCAGGCTGATGGAATGTGATCCCTGCTGCAGAACTTGCTTAGTTGTCTGTTCTGGGGGGAGGCAAACAGGATCCACTTGAGGTATGCCCCACCGGTGGACTATGTCTAGAAAGTTTTCCCTGTTTAGCATCCATTCGTGAAGGTAACAGGATGTTCTGCTAAGCAAGTCTGCTTGTTTGTTTTCCTGAGAGGGGATGTACAAGTCCTGCAGGAAGAGATTGTGTTGGGTGGCTAGCTCCCAAATCTGAAGGGTTATCCTGCATAAGAGGTAGGTTTTTGTCCCTCCCTGTGGTACTGTCTGTAAAAATGTGAAGGCCTGGTTGAAGAGTGGGAAGGAAGGCATGAAGGGTCTTGCAAGACTGCAGTCATCTCCCGGATGTTGATGTGTTGTTTTTGAAGGGTAGGGGTCCAAGATTCTTGCACCCTGTAACCCCCTAGAGTCACCCCCCACCCTAGATGTGATGCATCTGTGTGCATGGATTGAGTAGGGGAGGAAGCTGTAGGGGGATGCCTTGGTTGCAGAGGATTTGTTGGCTCCACCACCTCAATTCTGACTTTAAACAGGTCAGAAGGGGGATTTGTTTGTCTAGGGAGTTTTGGTGCTGAGACCATACATTCTTTAAGTCCCACTGTAATTTTTTCATGTGCAACCTGGCTAGAGGGAGCATGGGGATCATGACTGCCATGAGTCCCAGAACTTGTAGGAACTGCCTTGTGGAAAGGTGGGATACCCCCAGAAGGTCTTGGAAGTGAGTTGAGAGAGACTGCACTTTGTCCTGTGTAGGATCTCGTCAAATCTGATCTGATCCTGCATCCCAGGAAAACTTTGTCCTGCTGTGGGTGCAAAGAAGATTTTGGAAGGTTTAGGGTGAATCCCAAGTTGTGCAGGATGGTCATGGTGAATTTTAGGTGACTTAGGAGCATGGTTTCTGATTCCGCTAGAAGAATGTCGTCCAGATAAGGGTATATTTGGATGCCCTTGGTTCAGCAAAATGCAATGGCAGGAGCCAGGCATTTTGTGAACACTCTTGGAGCGGCAGATAAGCCAAAGGGCAAGGCTGTAAATTGAAAATGTGAGAAACTCCAGTAAATCTCAGGAATTGTCTTTGGGAGGGCATGATAGGAATGTAGAGATAAGCTTCCTTTAAGTCCAGAGTGACCATACAGGCGTGGGGTGGTATCAGGGGCAGGAGAGTCTGCAGAGAAAGCATCGTGAAGGACGGAACTTTTAGAAACCGATTTAGGTAGGACGGGTCTAGTATGGGTTTCCAAGGACCATCCTTTTTTGGGATTAGGAACAGACGAGAATATAATCCTTTTCCTTCCTGGCCCACAGGGACTGGTTCTATAGTTCCTAGGGAGAGAACTCCTGCAAAATATGTGGGAATAGGTGGAGCTGTTTTTTTTGGTGGGAAGGGAATGTGTTTTGGCCTTTGTTTTTCTTTCCAAGATAGGAAGTATCCTCTTTGAATGATGGAAAGTACCCACTGGTCTGAAGTGATGGTTTTCCAAAAGGGGAGGCAGTGGAGTTGGCGGGCAGACAAGGGAAGGTGGGCAAGGCAGTCATGCTGATGAGGGGCCCCTCTGTTGGGAAAGGGCTGTTTGGAGGAGAGATGTTTGTTAGTTGGACTGGAGTAAGGCCGTCTCCTAGATCCTCTTCTCGGTCTGGAGGAGAAGGGATGAGAAGTGAATGGCATCCTCCTGACAAAGGAAGTTTTTTTAGGATAACTCCTGTAGTACTTAGGGAAGGAGGACACCAGCAAATATTTGATGTCTTGCAGCTCTCTGCTTTTCTCTTGCAAGTTTTTGAAGAACTCAGCTGAATTTTTGCCAAAAAGTAGATTGTGGTCCAATGGAGCATCCATAATTTTGGATTTGGAATCCTATGGAAGAGGTTGTAGGCGTAGCCAAGAATATCTGCGTAGGGCAGATGCAGAAGCTGCAGACCTGGCCGAGGCTTCTGTTGCATCATAAATACACCTGATGGAGTGTCTGGCTACTTAGGTGGATAGGGACAGTTTTGATGCAATGTCAGACTTAGTAGGACAGTCAGGTGTAGAGGGTAGCAGGGTAGAGGCCTGGGACACTAGGTCCAGAGTGAATTTTACCATGTGTGTTTGGTAATTAATGGCTCTGGAAGCCAAGGTGGAGGAAGTATACACTTTTTTGCCCAGTCTATCCATGGTTTTACTGTCCTTATCTGTGGGTAGGAGAGAGGCAGAAGGAACATGCCTAGTTTGTATGTCAGGAGCCACAGCAATGACAGCGGGATCTACCAGTGGAGGTTTTACCAGGAAGTTTTGGTCATCAGGCAACTTATAAAATCTGCCTGGTCTTTTAGGGGTTGGGGGGTTGAGAGTCAGGGTTCTTACAAAAAGAGTTGAATGCGTCCAGGAAGGCTGGGAGCACAGGAGGTCTTGCTGAAAGAGAGGGAGACTCCAGTTGCAGTAATTCAAAAAATATCTCTTCTGGGTATCAGGCATCAGGGTAGTGTCCCACTTGAAGTACTCCTTCATTTTAGTTATAGTCTCCCCAAAAGTTAAATCTTCAGGTGGGGAGTCCCCTTCAACGAGTCTTCATCTGGGGAATAATAGTCAACAGGGGAAGCAATTTGAGACACATAAGAGACTGATTCCTCTGAGGAAGAATCATATTGGTATTGCTGTTCTTCTCTCTCTTAAGTAGTTTGACGTTGGAGAGAAGAGACAGAGGATGGGTGAGGGCTGAGCACAGGGATGGTAGAAGGAGCAGGGCTTGTGGGCCTAAGGGCCATAAAGGCCTGCATAAGAGAATTTGTAAAAGACTGCCAATTTGGCTGTACTTCAGAAGGAGGAGTGATATGTTTTGTCTTTTCTTGTACGGAGTAGGCTTTGGGGACGGCCTAGGGATTGAAAACCGGCCTGCAGTAAGAGAGGAGTCAGTCAGTTGTACAACAAGAGGTTCCCCCTTGACGATGGTTGGTGAAGACGGCTGAACAGTCTCTGCAGGAGCCATTGAAGCTGTCTGAGAAATCAGGTATTCCTTGGCCCCTATATCGGAAGCCGGCATGACGTCCGATAACAGAGTGGCAGTAGGAATAGGCCTGGAAACTTTGGCCTTCTTCTTGGGTGGTTCGGGTTGGTAGGCCGATTCCGGGTCCATCCTAAGGGCTAGGCGTTTCAGATGCTGGTTCTCAAGATATAAATTTAATGCAGGCAAACGACTTCGAAGCATCTTGGGCATGAAGGACTTGCAAATAGAACATGATGTATGGTCTTGTCCCCTACCTAGACAAAATACACACTTATCGTGGGAATCTTTGTGCAGTATCTGCTGGCCGCAATTACATTTGCCTTTTTTTAGCTGACATCGGCCAAGAACTACAGCAAACCAAGCACAATCAATGATAAAAAAAAACAATAAACCCAACAGGGTTCTTAAATTTTCGAAGTAATCGTTAGTAGGAGCTGAACGACTGAAGTGACAACATCTGCGGATGAACAGTTCTGAGGTCTGTGCGTGCCAACATCACATTTATGGTCCTTGGTTTATGGCCCTATGTGTGAAGTCCCATGCACCTACAACAGCCAGGCAAAAGCTTTTGTGTAGGAGCCGATGTCAGATCACCTGAGGCGGAAAATCCCACACCAAATGAATGCTGCAACATTGGAATAGGAGGACATCATCTCTTAATCTGCACTCCCAGAATATCCCAGATTTAGAGGCAAGCATGCAACAAAATGAGATGCAGCAGGATGCTCATGCTATCAGGTTAGAAATCCTAACTCTCTGCCTTTATTTAATGTTTTTTAAATATATTATGTAAGCAATACATTTTCACACAAGTAATTCTAGAAACAGCACATCCCAAAAACAATACAAGGCATGTGCAATGCAGTAAAGGATCAACTGATGCAAAAGTATTTAAAAAACAAAATGGACATTATGAACTGGATTGGTCAACAGCTTAAATCCTTCTTACCTTGCCTTTAAGATTAACAGTACTGGAACAATCTTCTGGCTCAGTGGGTTGATGCTTGGTGTTATCAGAAATAAAACTTTGCCCAGTCAGAACAGAATCACATGCTAAGGAATCTGAGATACACTGCTCATCAATATGAAGTGCATCTCCACCCTCATCATCATCGCTGTCAGAAACTGTTACTGGGAGACACTGCTGGTCATCATGATTCTGAGGCCACTGAACTGGGTCACAAAGACTATTTATTGACACAAATTTTGCAGGATTATTGTGTTCAACAACTTTTCTACTAGGAGCACTGAGCATCTTACTTGACCTGGTGTAAAATAAAGCCATCCACATGTGCAAAATGAGCTTTACTTCATTTAAACTGTTCTGAAGGTTCTGGTCCCATGGCCTAAGAAAAAAACACAAGAGTTTTATAATAAAGCAGCTATAACCTTCTGTACTTTTATTATCTTTGCACGAATAGAAAAAAAAAACTTACATTCATTATTGTTTAGAAAATAAGTCACTTGGGACTAAGGTTATGCTTAACAAGGTATAAGATAAGGAAAGTATTAAAAGAGCTAAGTTGGTGGCTAGCCATGCTAAGTGGGGGGTGGGCTAGAAATAACTTGGAAGTTTGGAGGTGTGCTCCAGATTCGAGATAAGTTATTAATTACGTAATCTTTGTCTTCACACGTTCATATGTACATACTAGGCTAAAGGCCTGCAGGGCCTTTATAAACTTAGACATGCAACCCAACCCAACTGTGCTCCTATGTATCATGGGCATTTATTAGGAGGGGTATGTTATGAAGTTTCTAAAGATTGTGTGTGTGTGTGTGTTTGTGTGTGTGTGTGTGTGTGTGTGTGTGTGTGTGTGTGTGTTAACTTAGACAATACTGTCTACCTCTGTCTATAAGAGACATGGGGACAAGACCTAGGGTGAATTTCCGATTTCCTGTGTACTGGTCAATGTTACACTTAAATAGGGTTAGGGATGAACTCTGCTTCACATCGATGGGATAAGTACCAGGTCCATTATATCTGCATTTCTGGTGGGTATGTGCACAACTTGGTCAAGGGTATTTGTGTTAATAAAATTCAGGAATCGTTGTGTCTGTGAGTATGAAGCACTTACTTGGTTTAATGGTGAGTGTCTCCAGTAGGTCTAGGTATGACCTATGCGATTCTAAGGATATAAAGGGTAATCTATAGATTGTTAGGGTATAGTACGGGACTTTGTCTATGGTGATTTGCATGTGTATAAATTCCAGGTTATAATCCTGTTGAACCAATCTAGAGTTATGCTTGTTACTAATACAGACTAAGACTCCTCCAACTTTTGTCCCTGACTGTGGATCTGATGGTCTAAATGTGTGAAAGGCACTGAAGCCTTGTACTGCCTGAATACCTTCTGTAGATTTAAACCAAGTCTTGGCAACTGCACAGATGTCTACATACTCTAAAGTGAGGACAGCTTGTAAGGTGTGGGGTTTCTTGTTTAGGCTCCTAGCACTTAGGAGTAACACCTTTAGGTTTCTTTGGGTTTTATTTGCTATGTCAGTAGTTCTGACAACTTGGCATTGTATAAAAAGGCTCTTGAGGGTTGGATAAAGTTTTAGCCAATATTCAGCAGCCTAGGGTAGAAAGGTGCAGATGATCTTTTGCAAAGCAATGCGGTTTCTTAACCATGTCCTCCTATGCTGACAAAAACTGAAAGACAACAAAAAACTAAGCCAATTATTGAAGTCAATCATCTTTTGTTCATAATGTGTTATCATCCTTGGTGAAGGCCTTGTGTAACCTATACAGATACCTATTACGATCTTGAACGTCTCAGTCAGAAGCCCTTACTTGTTATAAGTGTCCCTAACTCCAGTTGCACATCTAAAATACAATTTTCCACTAAACTTCCTTTTCCCACCCACATTCATAGACAGCCCATAAAAAAGACCCATATTCCCTACATAAATAGCTCTTTTTTGCCACAGCTCGTAACAGTGTGACAAGGGAAATCATGGAGTCCTCAAGTGAAGACTTCAAATAGAAGAGTAATCCCTTGGTCCTCCTTTTCTCGTTTGTGGTAACACATTGCTGTTAAAAGTGCTAAATGCAGAAGGATAGTGCTGTTGATCAAGTCTAAGATATTCACTTTTTAGAATCACACTGTGCTTTAAAATCGAGTTCATGACTGACATGTTTGTGTTCCATTTATCATACCAGACTGTGTCAAGAATTTCTTTTATTTCTTGTAACTGTTACAATGGGGCATGACTGCAGAAACAAATTACAATATTTAGGAGATGCAGAGGGCTCTGTCCTACATACTTTTTCATGAGTAATTACATTTCAATAAGGAATCAAGAACTGTTGCATTAGGTTTCTGCAAAAACTTGCTTTGTGAATGTTTTCTGAACACTTATTTATAGATAACTGATTGGCTTCAAAGTAATTCATTTTAAATTACTGATTTATTACTCAGGCCTACTCTAGGGGACTGGAACAAGAAGACAAACCTGTTTTTACATGCACTTGAAGATGTAGTTATGAGAGATGCTAAAATAATCAACATTTATAAGGTAATCTAATTTAGCAGGGACTTCCACCTTTCGAATAATTCACAAGAAGTAACTAAGGGAGGAAAGAAGGTTAACTAACTTTGCCAATGCCTGTTCTTGAATTTACTGTGTGCCCCAGCTACACAATCTGGACATTTGAGTGTGCATCTTTAACAAAACAGTAGAAGCCATGACTTGCAGTGGCAATCCAAGCAGCAACATCTATGGCGGGGTGTAATTTCCCTGGGTTAAAAAAAGGTCTGGCTCACTTGCATACAACAAAAATAATACAAATAACAACTTTAGTCTGCTTAGTTAAAAAAAACTTAGCTGCCTTATAAAGATATGTGGGGAAAAGTCAGGAAAGCATGCCCTAGCAGATCCTGCTCTGGATTTTGAAAGCAGGTCTAAGAAGTAATGCTGACTGGAGCTACGGGTACTATTACAGCATGACACATCTCCTGCACAGAAACCCTTCAAATATTGGAAGTGGAGGTGCTACTGCCCTTGTCAAAGGGGCTTTCAGACAGCCCAAAAAGGGCTTTCCACCTAAGCATAACATACGAATGCAAGCAATCAGGCTGATAAAAAACAGTTAAGGGAGTTTATCCTTCAGACAGGAGGCCAAAGAAAGTAAAAGTAAATGTTGTGTTCTTACCATAACTAGATATTTATGTTGTGTATTTTCATTCATACTCAACATATGGGCTCAGATGCAGTCCTCGGATCTGACTCAGACATTTATTTCAGACTTAGGATCCAGCTACTCCCTGTACCTGTAATGTTCTGCTGTATCACCAAAGCCCCAAATAGAGTATGCTGCCCAATCTCCATAGTATAGAGAGAGACAGGAGATGAATAAAAAAAAGAGAGGGCTCAAACTTGGAACTGTAGGTTCCATTACAGTCCAATTATTCAATCCAGAAGCTTTGGATGGGGGATGGGTGCGAGGGAAGTTGAGTAAGAATACAAATGGACAACAAAGATACTCAGCTATGGTAAAAAAAGGAAAAACGCTGATATCAATAAATCATGGATGCACAATAAATGAAATCCGAAGCAGAAGTACAAAATTACTTCTTTAATAGACCATAACTTGTACAAACTTGTTCGTATTAAGCGCTTTCATCCACACTAAAGTGGACTTCATCAGAATACCTAACAGTTCGGTCTAACAGTTTATTTAAAAACTTTTTGGTGCCAAAATCTGCCCACCATAACTTTTTAAAGTAACATAGTTACAATAAAATTCAAATAATGTTAAAATGAATTTCACTGGTATTAATCCAATAATCATTTGTATCATGTATAAAAATACAGTTACTCAACTATGGCTAGTATGTGGTTTCATATATATACTATAGAACTAAAGTCCATTCATAATAAAAAAAATATTCTTATAAACAAACTGCATATAAAAAACTGCATAGATGTGCATATAAAAATACATATATTTATATATTACAATACATATAATTGTAGGCTGATGGTTGTAAAAAAATCAGTTTTACATTGAATATATGTGTGTGTGTGTGTGTGTATATATATATATATATATATATATATATATATATATATATATATATATATATATATATATATGTCACCCGATAAATATTTTTGTATTTATGTATACAAAATGTAACATTCTCAACATAAAATCAACTCTATGATGAGACTATAGTAATAAAATGTCTTTTAAACATATCTGTCACTATACTATCGCAGTTTCAAAATAGGTTTTATTGTGATATACTCTAACCCTGGTTACTGCGGTGGTGGTGCTGCTGTAGCGTTGTCGCCTCACAGTTAGACATTGCCCGTTCGATTCACAGTTAGAGCGTCTTCTGTGTAGCGAAATGTGTGAATGGGTGTTCCTTCATTGAAGGTTGTGCGTTAGGCACGGCAAGCCAGTACGTAAAAATCTACTGCCAATCATTAGCAGACTGGAGTTCTGCTGTGGCGACCCCTAACCGGGAAATGCCGAAAGAGACAAACAAACTTGTTTAACCCTGGTTCTCTAGCTGCGTCTGTAAGAATTTGCCATGTTATTTCTCTTTTGCTAAATTGAGCCATTATATTTCCCCCTCTTGGTTCTGCTATAACTTGGTCAATTATACCGAATTTGAAAATATGTGCTTCACCATGTCTTGCTATATATGTCTGCATAGTGCGTTGTTTGTATCCCCGATTCTAATACTATACAGGTGGTCATATATTCTCTTTTTAAACTGACGTTCTGTCCTCCCTATACAGTAACTAGTGCATGACATACATTTAGGAAGATATATCACATTTCTACTATTACAATTCCCTTGTTTGAACTTAATCATAGTTCTAGTGACATTATCCAATACTATTCCCTCAGTGTCTATAATTGTGTAACATTGCTTACAACTACCACATTTTCTAGTATATTTACCTTGTTCATAGGTTCATACTAGGCTATCTGCCCTAGGGCATTTATAAGCCTAGCCAGAGTGTGTTTGGCTTTCGCCACCCATTTTAAATTAATTTTGCTATGCCCTTTTTCGAGGTTAGTATACTGTGCCTCTGTCTAACAGTGACACAGAAGTGATACCTGGGGTAAACCTACGATCTCCCATCCACTCATCAAGATTCCTCTTGAAGAGAGTCAATAAGGGACTCTGCCTAACCTGGACTGGGATTTTATTCCAGAGTGAAGGGAGCCTCTGGGTTATGAATCTGTCCCTCCAGCATGTCCTATTTATTTCAGTGCTGAGGTTCAAGTTTCTCGAGTGCGTAGCTCGATGGGATTTGGATTTTCTGAGGTGCAGCATGTCCATTAATTCCGGGTTGGACACGGCTTTATACATCAGGCACAGATTGCCTCTGAGCAGGCGGTATGCCACTGAGTAGAGCTGGAGTTTCTTTAACCGGGCAGCATATGGCATCTGTTTGAGCCCTTTGATCCTCTTGGTGAGGTACTTTTGAGGCTTTCCAGTTGCTGCAGGTGTCTGGTAAGGTACATCCCAAAGGGGCATTGTACTCAATTATGGGCCTGATGAGGGATGAGTAAAGAGGCATGATGACCTCCCCTGATCTAGATGTGAATCCCTTCATGATTAGGTGGGCTATATAAAATGTTTTTCTAACCACTTTGGCCACGTGGTTGTCACATGAGAGATTGCCATCAACTTGGGTCCCCAGGTCCCTAATTACTTCTTCTGTACTTAACGGATTACCACCTATATGGTAATTTGTGGGCACTTTGTTTTTGCCAAAGGGGATGACTATACACATTTTGGTGTTTAGCTTGAGGCCATGGCTCTGGCACCAGTTGTCTGTTTCTATGAGGCCCTTTTGGAGGATGCTTGTGTCGGCTGGAGAGTCGATTATGGTGCCCAGTTTGCAGTCATCTGCGAACTTGGTCAGCCACAGTCCTTCCGTGTTGGCCTGTACCTCCGAGAAATATATACCGAACAAGAGAGGTCCCAGGACTGAGCCTTGTGGGATGCCACTTGTAACTGGTTTGGAGTCTGACATGGCTCCAGCAATTCTAACCATGTGGGTTCTGTCCTTGAGCCAGTTTGCAACCCATCTAGTGACATAGGGGTTTATATTTAAGCTGGTGAGCTTATCTATAATGCCCGAGTGGGGTATTGTATCGAAGGCTTTTGCGAGGTCCAGGTAGGCTGTGTGGACCACCTTCCCCTCGTCAATGGCCTTGGTGACTGTTTCAAAGAAATCAACCAGGTTTAAGAGGAAGGATCTGCCCTTAACAAAGCCCAACTGGGTAGGATCCAGTGTCTGTAGGTCCCCAATATCTTTATTTATGAGGTCCATGATGATCCTTTCCATAGCTTTGCAGACCACGCTAGTCAGGCTTATGGGGCAATAGTTTCCAGGATCCGTTGAGGCACCACCTTTGTGGAGAGGGACCACTGTTGCTGTATGCCACTCTTTGGGTACATATCCTGTAGTAAGGCTGAGACTGAACAGTAGTTTTATGTTTGGGTTTAGCTCTTCTTGGAGTTCATGTAGGACGCAGCCCGGGACACCGTCTGGTCCCATTGATGCTGTGTTTTTTGCTTTGGAGAGGGCAGCTCTTACCTGAGCATCTGAGATGTCAGGGGGGCAGCACTCTGCTGGGATAGATGTTTGCCCTTTTGGGGGGGGGGGGAGTTTGCGCTGAACCTGTCAGCTAGGATGTTGGCAATGTCTGTGGGTTCGGTGTATTTTATGTCATTTTGGACTAATTCTGAGCATATCTGGGAATTCCCACCCAGGTTCCTAACATAACTAAAGAAAGCCTTGTGATTATCCTTAGTGTCCTATGCAATTTTTCTCTCGAAGCTGGCCTTAGACGATTTTATGAGTGCCCGTAGTTTTTTACTAATACTGATCAGAGATGCCTTCCCTTTTTGGGATTTTGCTCTATCATGTAGTAGCTTCCTCCTTCTATTGTATAGTTTATTTATGGCTGGGGTCCACCAGACAGGACGTCTGCCTTTGGAGGATTGGGTATTGGTTTTATTTGGGATTGCATGATCCATGCATTCCTGAAGGTGTTCATAGAATGCGTTTATAAAGGATTCTGCGGTCTGGGCCGTATTTTCCACAGGTCTGGGGGCTTTGAAGGATTCCACCTTGGTTTTGAGGAGTGTGAAATTTGCTTTAGAGAAGTTTTTCACTGTGGTTTTCAGGGCAGGGGGTGGAGTCGGGATGTGAATATCCAGTAAGATTAGTTTATGGTCCGATCTTACCAGTGAGGGATACACTTCTGGTCTGGAGCACAAAGTCCCCATGTTGGTGATGATCAGGTCCAGTACGTTTTCCCCTCTTGTGGGAGTGGTAACAAGTTGTTCCATAGCATTTGCGTTTATAAATTCTAGGAACCTTTGGGCTAGGGTGTTGGAGCTAGAGTAATGCTCCCAGTCTATGTTTGGGTAGTTGAAGTCGCCCAATATAATGGTGTTTGGAGAGACCTTCCTATTTTCCAGTGTTCTCAGGAAGGCCAAGTGGGGTTCCTGGATTTGGGAGGGTGGTCTGTAGTAGGCTATAAACTGGAAGGCAGTTTTACCCACTGTTAGTTGCACATGGATAGTCTCTGATGCTTCATGCTGTGCCACCAACCTGGAGGTGTGGGTATCTTTGACGAATATTGATACTCCCCCTCCTTTTGTGGTTCGGTCCAAGTTTTGGGGCCGAAAAGCATGGTATGAGGTATAACCTGGTAGTGCTGGGGTGCACTCGGGAGCCTTGAACCAGGTTTCTGTTACTGCCCAGATATTGATGTTCTCCATGCTAAGGAGAGTTTCGAGTGCGTGCATCTTGAGGTTTAGACTTCTGGCGTTGAGTAGCATTACTCTTAGTTTCTTATCCCTTGTGAAACCTATGGAGGTGGGTTTGTCTTTTGAGCCTTGCCTAAAAAAGGCACTACGGGGGTAGCAAGAGCCTTTGCCAATATCCGAAAGCCCAGGGGTGACAGGTGCAAGCCATCCCTAGCGAAGCATCGTGGCTTGTCGAGCATGTCATCCCAGGCTGACAGGCATTGGATCCCCTTTGAATGACACCAATACTTAAGCCAATTGTTGAAATTGATCATCTTGTCTTCATATTGTGGCATCATTCTTGGTGAAGGTAAGATGCTACTCAAGGTCAGGGTCATACCGGCCAGGGCTACATGCTCAGACAGCTCCTCTATGTCTCTTTTCATGTAGTCCAGGGAGGTACGTCTCAGGTCATTCACACCAGCATGGACAATGACGGAGTCATAAGCTCACCGTGACCTTCTCCTTGTTCAGCCTGGTGAGCGGGACATCAGTGTGCCTGACTATAGAGTCACCTATTACAAGTGTATCAGGTGTATTGTTTAGCCTTAAGGGCTGCGACTGTTCGGCACACTGACTTTGTGAGCTATGTGTTTTGTTTTGGGGTAGCGGTTGCTTGGGTGTCTGCTTTGGAGGTCTCTGCTGCTTAGGCAGATTTTTATTTAGAGCCTCCGAGTATGTTTTTGTGTGTTTATGTGTTTGGTTTGCTGTCGTGGTAGGTCTGTGAGAGACTGAAATTGTAGTGAGTGCGGTTTCCTTCTCCTCCTGACTGGTTTCGCCAGTACTGAGTTGAGAGAGCTTAGCCTCCAGTTCGTTCTTTATTCTTATCAAAGGTCCAGATTCTAATTTTTTCTTTAAGTTAACTCCCATTTTGTGTACAAATATAGGTACTTCACCCAATAATTTCTTTATATCTTGGTCCACTACCAAAATATTCCAGTTTTGTCTCACTATGTTTTTGATGTAATTTACATAAGAACATTCTAAAACACATGCTCTGTTATACTGTACAATGTTATTTTTCTCCAGTGTCTCAAGCTTTTTGACTAATTCTTTCCCTAGTAGAGGAGGGTATTTTTTTCCCCATTCACTCACTACATATTTGGTGACATCATTCAGCATATGGGTGGGATAGCCTCTAGATTTAAACATAGTACCGATGTAGTTGATTTCCTCTGTCATATCCTCATAACTGGATGCCATACGCGCTGCTCTAATACATTGGCCTTTAAAGATGTTCTTCATCATATTCCTGGGGTGATTACTACTATATTCTAAATAACTATTAGAAAATGTGTTTCTTCTAAATATATTTGACCGAAAGCCAGTGTTAGACTTTGAAATGTATGTGTCCAAATATGGGATACCCATGGAACTACATGTGTAAGTGAATTTTAGAAATGTGCTGGAACTATTCAAAAATTAGTTGAATACTTTCTATATCACCATCCCACAATAGAAAAATATTGTTCGAAAACCTGGAATAATATGTTATATGATTGTAGTGACTACTACAGAATAATTTAGTTGTTTCCCATTCCAGCATGACAAGGTTAGCGAATATGGGGACACAAGCTGCCCCCATAGCTACTCCCCTGATCTGTTTAAAATTCTCTATTTCAAAATGTATATAATTATGTTCTAATACCAGGGACATTAGATCCATAATTAAATTTATCTTATCCCATTCCAGGTTAGAGAATTTCCTCAAGCTGTTACAAAAATCATCTACCCCCTGTTGTTTGGGAATACATGAAATTAAATCTATAACGTCAATGGTGATAAAGATGATATTCTCTTTCCAAACATTAACGGTCAATATGGACAAAAAAGACCAAGAATCTTTGATTAAGTGAGTAATATTATTGTATACAGGTTTCGGCCATCTGTCAATGACCACACCTAATGGATAAGTCTTAGAATGTCTACCAGATACTATGAGGCGGAATGGAGGCTGTTTGATATTTTTATGAATTTTAGGTATGCCTGCTATGGTGGCTAGAGTAGGATACTCTATTTTCGTATAATTGTACATATCAAGAGTAATACAATTATCCAGTACGAATTCCTCTAAACATAGATCTACTTATTTATATCCAATGATTATCTCATTAATAGAAATGGTTTCATCATTTCCTATATCATATAGTATCCTGTACATTTCATTAACATAATCTAAAGAATTGTATAACACCACCCCTTCCCCCTTATCTGGTTTCATGACTCTTATATCAGTATTATCAGTTAGTTCAGCTAATACCTTTCTCTCCCCTTCAGTCAAGTTATCTCGAGTCCTAAATTTGTACAATGAAATCTTACTGGATAATCGTATTAGCTACATCCAGGCATGTCTCCTTAAGGCAATGCTGGAAATGGCTGCTCATGAGGTGCCTTCAGCTGTGTCACAGATCAACCTCATCGAAGCATTGGATATGAACAAAGCAGTGGCCGACTGACAGGATATTCTTTTGAAGTCCTCAGCAGACATGGATTCAGACAGTATTTGAAAGCTCCTTGGTCAAATCTCTCTGAAGCTCCTTCTTGGTGGCTGCTGCCACCATCATAGCACCTACTACGTCCCAGTAGGTGCTATGATGGTGGCAGCAGCCACCAAGAAGGAGCTAGCAGAACAGAGCTCTACTGTCCATCCACCTAACAGGGAATCTAGAGCATTGGATAGGTTTGGAAAGAGAGTTTTTGCCTCTGCAATTTTTGCACTGAGTTCTCTCCGCTTCAGAGAGATTTGACCAAGGAGCTTTCAAATACTGTCTGAATCCATGTCTGCTGAGGACTTCAAAAGAATATCCTGTCAGTTGGCCACTGCTTTGTTCATATCCAATGCTTCGATGAGGTTGATCTGTGACACAGCTGAAGGCACCTCATGAGCAGCCATTTCCAGCATTGCCTTAAGGAGACATGCCTGGATGTAGCTTTGTGACTTTGCAGAACCTTTTAAGATGTCTTTTATTAATGCCCCCTTTGATGGCACTTCTCTATTTCAGCCATCAGTTAGAGACACTGGCCCGCAGTGAGAAAGACAGACTGTCTGCCATAGGAATCAATTTTCTATGCCTCAGTGAGTCTTTTTGTAGAAATCAAAGGCGGTAAGAAGATATGGTTCCTCAAATCTCAGGGTTCTTTTAAGATTAACGCGGTGACCATTCCTCCAGAGGCATATGGGGAGTGCCAAAAACTTATCGGATCTCTACAGAATGGGTTCAACAGTGTCTGGCTCCTTCCAAGCCCGACGGGCAACTAAATCAATAACTTAATCCACTGGGAGGATAACCCAAGACGTAGATGGGCCAGAAACAAAAGCCTCCAAAAATAGAGATTCCTCTGGGGAGGGGTTTTGGGAAGACTAACCACCTTTCTGTTTCAAGATCTCCAAGATATCTTCAGAGAAGATGTCATCAGTTGGTTACCTGGGGGACCCTCTTCCCTCTTCTTCATCAAAATCAGTATCCTCTGTGAAAGACTCCAAAGGGGAGTCAACGTGCCTCCTTTTACCCATTCTCTTCTGATGAACTTTCTCTGTGGGATGTTCAAGTGAAGTCTTAGAAGAGAGGTGAAGTTCCTCTACAGGAACTGGCTGGTCACTTATTGATTCTGGCTGTCCCTGTGGAACAGGCCTGTGCGACTGAGCTAGGACCAAATTGGGGAAAGGTTGTTGGAGCAGAGATACGATAGGGCAGTTCTCTGTGGAGAGAAAAGGCCCTTTCTATCACCTCAATGGCACAGGGACTAGAAGAAACTTCAACCTGCCTCCTCAGAGCCGAGACTTTCAAGGAAGACGGACCTGGAACCCCCCAGGATCTTGACCTCGGAGGCAGAACTGGATCCGAATTGTTGAGGGCCAAGGCTCTGAGAGGAATGGACGGATCTAACAAAATCCGATCTGAGCCAAGCCCATTCCTTCGGATCCAATGCTGACACTTCAGCTCTGAGACCCATTCTGATCCAAAGGCGCAGGGGCAGAACTGCTCAAGGAAATAGTCAGGAGTTGAAGAAGAGGCTTTCCTCGGATCCAACACAGGACCCCTTGGGGATCTTGGATCTTGGATCCTTGGACCCCGAAACCACGAAGCGGATTGGAGAAGGAGAAGTACGAGAAATGGTCTTTATAGCATACTCCGGTGTAGTGTGCCTACAGATAGTATTCTGTTTAGGATCCGAGACTCTAGGATCTGAAGGTACAGGGATACAGCTTACTGTAATGACTGCAGATGATGATCTCAGATCCAAAGGTTTTGGATCCAATGGTCCGGGCTTAGGATCCAAAGGCATAGGATCCTAAGTCTTTCTGGACTTTGAAGGAGGCTCCAAAGAAGACCCGGGGGACTTTGAAGAAGAGCACTTTCTATGCTCCAGGGGAGCTGATTTACTGTATTTAAAAGGGGTTTGAGCCCCTAGAGCAGCCGCGTGCCGCGGTTAGCATTGCCGTCTCACAGCAAGAGGTTCTCCAGTTCGATCTTGGGCTGGGGTGCCTTCTGTGTGGAGTCTGCATGTCCTCCCGGTGGTCGTGTGGGTTTCCTCCGACATCCCAAACACACACTGCAGGTGGATTGGATACTCTAAATTAGCCCTAGGCATGAGTGCATGTGTGTGCTTTCTGTGGAAAGTTGGGCGCCGGGCTGGCAACTCAACACTGTAAAACTTCATGAGTGAACAGTTGAGCCACTGTGGCGACCCCTAACTGGGAAAAGCTGAAAGGAGAAGAAGAAGAGGGGGTCTGAGCCACTGAAGAAGTAGCAGCCGGTTAAAAGTCCTCTCAATACAAGTTTACTGTGATGATCAGCTAAGGCCTTGGGATTAAATGTCGCACAAATCTTACAAGTGGTGTCCAGATGATCAGTCCCCTAAACAATGCACGCACTCCTCATGGGCATGCGAATTAGGGATTTTATGCCCACAAGGAGTGCCCTTCTTAAACCCTGTGGGTTTCTCCAACATGGAACAGGAACAAGACAAACAGTAACAGCAAGGAGAAATAGTAAGTTTTTTTTTTTTTTTTTTAAACAAAACATAACAGCAAAGAAAGTTCAAAACACCAACAATGGTATTAGCAAGATACCCTTATAAGAAAGGTAGAAAAGTACAGTTTTGTACCTACCATAAATGCAGATGTTCGAGTGTTCACCCTGCTGCAGTCATCACACTTGGGTTATCCTGTCGTCAGGCGGTCCCGCAGTCGGCCGGATTTCCAAAGTCTTGGTCCAACGTCGGTTGCTGTTGCTTCATCCCTGACGTCAATGCGCCAGGGGTACATATATTGCAACCAACGCCATTTTCTTCAGTTTTTCTTGCCCCAGATGTCAGGTCCCCCCAAAAAGGTGATCCAAATTAGTACCAGAAAGTGAGAACAGTGAACAGACAAAAAAACCTTCAGCTATAAGCAAATACATCAGTAAGGCATAGCAGAGGTTTAACCAGTAAATCAGAGGGGTTGGAGGGAGGGTAACCTGGACTGCAGCAGGGTGAACACTCAAACATCTACATTTATGGTAGGTACAAAACTGTACTATGTTCATCGTGTTACCCTGCTGCAGTCATCACACTTGGGTTGAGCCCAAAGCTAAGGTATGGTGGAGGCATTAGAGAAGGTTAGAGGAGTCAATGAGCCCCTGCAGGACTGCTGTGGCGAAACCTGCCCTGGACTTAGAGTAAAGAGGCAAATGATGGTGTTTGGTGAAGGTGTGTACAGAACTCCAAGTAGCAGCTTCTAAAATGTCCTTGGTAGGAACCCCCCTGAGAAAGGCTGTAGAGGTAGCTGTAGCCCTGGTAGAGTGGGACCTAATGGAAGGAGGAACTGGTTTCCCATGATGGGTATAGCAGAATCGTATGCAATGGCCTATCCATTTAGAAATGGTTTGCTTGGAAATGGCCATCCCTAGAGAAGCTGTAGCATAGGAAACAAAGAGCTGGTCAGTTTTTCTGAAAGCCTTAGTCTTATCCAAGTAATATCGAAGCTGCCTGTGAATGTCCAAGGAATGTAGGAGTCTCTCACCTTTGTTCTGTGGATTGGGGAAGAAGGTGGGTAGATGGATGGTTTGATTTAAAGCTACGCTGGAAACCACCTTAGGCATGAAGAAAGGATTACTTTGTAGAGACTCTGTCTTGATGAAAAATGAGGAAAGGTTCCACTGCCATAAGTGCCTGTAATTCTGAAACTCTTCTAGCAGAAGTTATTGCCAGGAGCAAGGCAGTCTTCCAAGATAGGAACTGAAGGTCTGCAGAAAAAGCTGGTTCAAAGGGAGGTAATGTTAGCTTTTCTAGAACAAAGTTGAGGTCCCATGTAGGCGTAGGAGCTCTTCTAGGTGGTCTAATGTTTTTTGCCTCTCTGAGGAACTGCCTTACGAGTGGATTTGAAAATAAAGGTGGATTCGTGTCGTAGTGAGCTGAAATAGCCGAAGCATGGATTTTAATTGAGGAGAAGGAAAGTCCTTTTTGTAACATCTCAGTTAAATACTGCAGAATGTGAGGCATATGAGGCCGAGTTGTATCTAGGCCTTTAGCTTGGTTCCAAGCAGAAAACCTTTTCCATTTGTCCGAGTAAGCTTTCCTGGTGCTTGGCCTCCTGGCTTCTAGAATAACATCCAGTACTGTTTGAGAAAGAGGAGCTGGTTGGCTACTTAATTGATTTGCCATGCCGCCAGGTTTAAGGTTTTGATCTGGTTGTGTAGAATCTGCTTGTCTTGCTGTATGAGCAAATGAGGTAACTGAGGCAATATCCATGGTGGGCTGTGAGCCATATTCTTCAGTAGTGGGTACCAGTGCTGGTGCGGCCAGTCTGGGGCTATGAGAATCATTCGAGGTTTCTCCTTTTTGACCTTCAAAAGTACCTTTGTGAGAAGAGGTAATGGAGGAAAGGCATATGCTGTCAGGTTCTTCCAACTGAAGGAGAGAGCATCCACTTTCCATGCTTGTTGGTGGAATGTCCTTGTACAAAATTTTGTCAGCTGGTAGTTTTGAGGACTGGCAAACAGGTCTATATTTGGTAGGCCCCATCTTTGAGTTATCATTGCAAATATTTGTGGGTCTAGCTTCCACTTGTGGGGATCTTTGATGTTTCTGCTTAGGTTGTCTGCCAATGTGTTTTTCTGTCCTGGCAGGAAGTGAGCTTGTAACTGAGCTTGGTAGGTCAGAGCTGTGTTCCATGAGATTATTGCTTGCCTGCAAAGAGGGTAGGAATGTGTGCCCCCTTGTTTGTTTATGTACCACATTACTGTGGTGTTGTCCGTCTTTATTGGCAGTTGTCCAGGCTGTAGTAGATCCTTGAAGGCTGTCACAGCTTTCTGTACAGCAAGCATCTCTTTTTGGTTTATGTGCAGTTTTCTTTGTTCTGCAGTCCATAGGCCTTGAATGCATTTCCCTGCCATGTGAGCCCCCCAGGCGTAGTCTGAAGCATCTGTTTTGATAGTTTGCCTGGGTGGGGGCAAGGTGAAAGGCTGACCCTTGTTGAGGTGACATGCCTGTGCCCACCAGAGAAATTCCTGCTGAAGGCAGGGAATGAGAGATATCACTGTGTCTAAGCTGTGGCTGTGATGAGACCATATGCTTTTTAGGTATCATTGTAATTTCCTCATATGCATTTTTGTAAATGGTATTATCAGAATGCAAGATGCCATGAAACCCAATGGAACCCAAAGCCTGCAGAATTTTTCTTGCAGTTAATTGGGTCTTTGTTGCCATTGTCTTGAAGTATTGAGTCAGTTGTAATTGCTTGTCTGGTGTAAGATAAGCCTTCTGGGCCGTTGTGTCCAAGCTGGCACCCAGGAATGTCATTTTTTGTGAGGGTACTAGTTTTGATTTCTGTTCGTTTACTGTGTACCCCAGGCAATTTAGTAGAAGCTTCACAAAAGCCAGATGTTGTATGAGAATGTCTTTTCTTTCTGCTGGGATGAGGCAGTCGTCCAGGTATGGATATATTTGAATTCCTCTGTCTGCAGTATGCAATTACTGGTGCCAGGCATTTTGTGAATACTCTGGGCGCAGTAGATAAGCCAAAGGGCAGTGCAGAGAATTGATAATGGGTTGAACCTGCAATGAAACGGAGGTATCTTCTGCAACTTTGTCTGATAGGGACATGCAGGTATGCCTCCTTGAGGTCCAACGTTACCAGCCATGCTTCCTTGCCCAACATGGGAAGTAGCTGCTGTAGAGTTAGCATCTTGAATTTGGGAACTTGTAAGTAAGTGTTTAAAATTGAAAGGTCCAGAATTGGTCTCCAAGCATTTTCCTTCCTGGGTACCAGGAATAGTCTTTAGTAAAATCCTTGGCCTTGCTCTTGGGTTGGTACCCTTTGAATGGCTCTCATGGCCATGAGAGCTGTAATTTGCTTTTGAGCCTCTGCCCTTTGATTTTGTGGCAGGTTTGTCATTCCTCTTTTTATTGCAAAGTGCGAAAGTGGAATCTGTATCCTCGTAAAATTATGTCCAGGACCCATTTGTCCTTTGTGACCATGTGCCAGTTGTCTACAAATAATGCTAGTTTTCCCCCCAGGGGGGCTGACAAAAGAGCTTTGTTTGGCCAGTTGAGGTGCAAGTCATTGAGTTTGCCTTCTGGTGGCTTGAGACCTGTCTTCTCCTCCCTTCTGGGTTGGAGTGGTCCATTGGCGAGGTTTATACTGAGCTTGTGGTTGTCCTCTGCCCCTTGGGCACCTGTATTTACCCCTCTGAGGCCTGTCAGTGGCTGGAAAGGACCAATTTTTGGTTGGCCAGTTTCTGCTGAAGTGAGGGGGTTGTACCTGTAGGAAATCTTTGACTGTCTGCATTGATTTTGCCTTATCCTCCATTTTCTTTAAAACTTCTTCCGCTTTAACACGAAAAAGAACATCCTGCTGCAAGGGAGCATCTAGTAGTTTTGCTTTAACATGTTCAGGCAGACTCTGCTCCTTTAACCAGGCATGCCTACGTATAACTGATCCAGTGACCGCTGCTCTGCAGGAGGCCTCCAAGGAATCAGACCCACATTTGTAAGCTATGTTTGCCCACCTGCTCGGTGCCGTGCAACAAATCCTGTACTTCTTTCAATTCAGATTGTGGAGGAAGGGTTGTTATCTTTTGTTTTAACTGAGAGATCACAAATTGCTGATACTTAAGCATATGAAATTGACAGTTAAGTGCTCTCATAGCTGAAGTGGCTGAGGTGTAAACCTTTTTACCCCCATCTGTCTAGTGCTCTTGAATCCCTCTCAGAAGGAACTGGATTTTTAGCCATGGAAGCCTTAGCCCCCTTGGGACCCTGGGAGATGGTCTCTGGGTCAGCTACTGGGCTTTTGTAAAGGAATTTATGGGAATCAGGTACTCTGTAATATCTGTCAGGCTTGGCCGGGGCAGGAGGCAGAGAGTCAGGGTTGAAACTGGATTATAAATAAACATCATCCACAATGTCCAGAACAGGACGGATGGCTAGAGGTCTGTGTTGGGGGAGTAAAAGAAACTCTCTGAGCCTTTTCTTGGAATCAGAGTAATCCTGGCCTTCCCAGTGAAAATGCTCCCTCATGGTGTGTAAAGTTTCCCCAAAAGAGTAATCTTCTGGAGGGGAAGCTGAGGGAATAGAGTCCTCAGCATCAGAATCTTCATAAAGAGAGAAGGAACAGTCTTGGTCTTCAGAGGAATCCGAAGAAATAAGACAGTTGTTCAGAGGAAGCAGATTCTTCCTCTTGTCTAGGCCTTTTGTCAGGAGGGGGCTGGGAACCCCTGATAAGAGTAATCAGATCTTCGGCCATCTTAAGCATCTGTTTCTTAGGCATACGGCCTTGAACAGGAGACTGAAGTGAAGCTTTTTTCGATTTGGAAGGAGTCTTCGATTTAGACAACGCTTTGACTGTAAGAGTCGTCGGTCTGAAAACTCCTTCAGAAAGCGAAGGTGTTTCAGAAGAAACGGCATCCTTGGAAGGTAAGTTGTCGGTAGGGCCTGAAGTAAAAGGCTGCGTCGGCCTAGTACATTCCGTCAAAATATCTGTAGCGGTCTCGGGTTCCTCAACTGCGGTAGTCGGAGGCTGCGTCGGGGCCTCACAGATAACCGAAGAACCGGAGACCGGATCAACCTAGGCCTCGGAATAAGGCTTAGGCCTGGGCTGACGATCCTTATCCCTGCGCTTTTTGTGCACGCCGGTAGTCGGTAGCTCCAACAGCATGTTATAATTAAATTTTCTGCCAAAAAAGTGTCGTGCGAAATCAAATCATCTTTTAATAGTGCGTTTATTAAATCTAACACAAAAACGACAAGAAGTGACGTCGTCATCAGGGCCTAGACAGGGTATACAGTAAGAATGAAAATCCTTATGAGGTATTTGCTTCCCACAAGAAATACAATTGTTAACTTTTTCTGACATCGGTCTGAGGCAAGAAAAGTTTCCCCAACGGGGTACTTAGCTTTATAGAAGACGTCGATCTGAAACTCGAATTCGAAAATCTCAGGAGTCGGCCGACCGGCACTTGCGAACTGCTTCTGCTTCGGGCACCGCGCGGCAAGAAAGACTGAAGAAAATGGCGTTGGTTGCAATATATGTACCCCTGGTGCATTGACGTCAGGGATAAAGCGACAGCAACTGACGTCGGACCAAGACTTTGGAAATCCGGCTGACTGTGGGACCGCCTGACGACAGGATAACCCAAGTGTGATGACTGCAGCAGGGTAACACGATGAACATCAGAATATCAACAATGATAAAGGAGAAAACTATTTAAAATAGTAGAAAGGGAGGCACCTAATGCCAAAGATAACTTGAAAGAATGGGAAGGTAGGAAATTTAAGTAGAAAAACATTTAAGACAAGTTTTTAAATCAAAAACTTTACTACTACTGCATCTGTTCACAAAGGCAGCAAACAAGATCTGGGGCTTTGGTGATACAGCAGAGCAGTATGTGTACAAGGAGGAGCATGACGGCTGGATCCCAAGTCTGAAATAAACAGCCGAGTTGGAGCAGAGGATTGGATCCAAACCCATACATTGATGAAGAATGGAAAGATCATCATCAAATTTGTAAGGTACTTAACAGTAGATCTGTGAAGGAAGGTCACTGTAACAGTAAATTATAACATATAATTTTACCCACCTTATTTGTAAAACTTTACCAGCCACAGTTTTCATCAGTTGTGTACACATGCCAGCAAACTCTTACAATGGTCCCATGCCAGTATTATAAGAAAAATAACGCAATGCTAGGGACTTGCTATAAATGTAGACATTTGAACAAATCACTGTTGCAATACTGAACTGTGGGAATTCCTGCCAGCAAACTCGCAGTCAGCCTGAATACCAGAGAATTTGCCCCAGCCTGCAGATGCCCACCCTACTCAACATCAGGGCATCAGTGGTATAAACAAGTCAACAGCTAGCACCATATTTAGGTTATTCTTGCCCCAGAGACTCAGGATTCATTTGCACCTGAGAGAAAAGTACAGTTTTGTACCTACCATAAATGTAGATGTCCGAGAGGTATGCATCTGCAGTCCTAACAAATGGGTTGTCCTGGCCTCAGGCAGCCCTTCGGTCGGCCGGATTCCAAAGTCTGGGTCTGGCCTCGGCTGATGTCGCACTTCACCCGACGTCATAGCTGCAGTTCTTCGGGTATAAAGGTATCAGCCGACGCCATTTTCCTCAGTGTTTCTTGCCCCAGATGCCAGGTGCCCTCTAGGAAGGCTAAATTTGGATAAATGCAAATGTTTCCAAACAATAGAGAGCAAATAGAAATGAACATGTATATACATATATACAAACAAATACACCATAACAGATTCCCCCAGCTAGCTACAAGATGGGCAAATACCCTAGGAGTACCACAGAGGGAAGGAGGGTGGGTAATCCTGACTGCAGATGCATACCTCGACATCTACATTTATGGTAGGTACAAAAGTACAGTTTTGTACCTACCATAAATGTAGATGTCCGATAAATGCATCTGCAGTCCTACAAATGGGTTGTCCTGTCGCCAGGCAGCCCTTCGCTGGCGGATTCCAACGTCTGGGTCTGGCTTCGCTGGTGTCGCACTTCACCCGGCGTCATTGCTGCAGTTATTCGGGTATAAAGGCATCAGCCGACGCCATTTTCCTCAGTGTTTCTTGCCCCAGATGCCAGGTGCCCTCTAGGAAGGCTAAATTTGGATAAATGCCAATGATTCCAAATATTAGAGAGCAAACAAAAATAAGCATGTATGTACATATATACAAACAAATACACCATAATAGATTCCCCAGCTAGCTATAAGAGGGCAAATACCCTAGGAGTACCACAGAGGGAAGGAGGGTGGGTAATCCTGACTGCAGATGCATTCCTATCGGACATCTACATTTATGGTAGGTACAAAACTGTACTATGTCCTTCAAGGATGCATCAGCAGTCCTTACAAATGGGTAGAATACCATAGCCAAACTGGGGGAGGAGGAAAGATAGAATTATGGTGTAGTTAAGATCCCTTGCAAAACAGCAGTGGCAAAACCTGCTCGGGATCTAGAGTATAAAGGTAAATTATAATGCTTGGCAAATGTATGCACGGAGCTCCAAGTAGCAGCCTCTAAAATGTCTTTGGTAGCCACTCCTCGTAGAAAAGCTGTGGTAGTGGCTGTAGCTCTTGTAGAGTGAGGCCTGATGTTGTCTGGAGTTTTCTTTCCATGGTAAGAGTAACAAAATCTAATGCAATTTCCTATCCACTTAGATATTGTCTGTTTTGAAATTGCTTTCCCTTCCATTCCTGTTGCATATGCTACCAGTAGCTGGTCAGTTTTTCTATTGCTCTTGGTCCTGTCCAGGTAGTAGCGTAATTGTCTGTGTACATCCAAGGTATGCAACAGTCTTTCTCCCCTGTTCTGTGGGTTGGGGAAGAATGTAGGTAGGTGGATAGCCTGATTTAAAGATACTCTGGAGACCACCTTAGGCATAAAAGTAGGATTTGTTCTCATGGACACTCAATCTTGATGGAAGATCAGAAAGGGCTGTACTGCCATTAATGCCTGTAGCTCAGAAACCCTTCTTGCTGAAGTGATTACCAGCAGGAAAGCAGTTTTCCATGATAAGTATTGCAATTCTGCTGTTGCTGCTGGTTCGAAAGGAGGAAGTGTCAATTTTTCTAGCACAAAGTTCAAGTCCCATGCAGGTAATGGTGGCTTCCTAGGAGGTTTTACATTTTTAATTCCTCTCAGAAACTGCCTGAGCAGAGGATGTGAGAAGACTGGAGGATCCAAGTCGTATTCTGCTGAAATAGCTGATGCATGAATCTTAATGGAAGAGTAGGACAGGCCTTTGTGGAATAGCTCTGCCAAGTATTCCAGGATGTTGGATATGTTTACCAGTGACACATCTTCCCCTTTAGCAGTACTCCAAATGAGATATCTTTTCCATTTTGCTGAATAGGTTTTCCTTGTTGAAGGTCTGTGAGCTTCCAAGATAATGTCCTTAACCCTTTGGGATAAATTTGGGTTAATTTGTCTTATGCAATGTTCCAGGCAGTCAGCTGCAGAGTTTTCAGGTTTGAATGCAGGGTGTTGTAGTTGTTCTGAGTTAACAGCAAGGGAACTAGGGGTAAGGGCCATATCTGTTCCCGAGACATGCTCCTCAGTAATGGGTACCAATGTTGCCTTGGCCAATCTGGAGCTATCAGAATGATCCTTGGCGGTCCTCTTTGATCTTCAATAGCACCTTGTGCATCAAAGGAAGTGGTGGGAATGCATATGCTGTCAGATTTTTCCAACTGAAGGATAGGGAGTCCACCTTCCAAGCCAGTGGGTGGTACGTCCTGGTGCAGAATTTCTTTAGTTGGTGATTGCGTGGGGATGCAAATAAGTCTATTTCTGGGAGACCCCATTTTCTTGTAATGGTTTTGAAGATGCCCGGATGCAGCATCCATTCGTGGGCATCCGTGGTAGTCCTGCTTAATATGTCTGCTAGAGTGTTTTCTTTTCCTGGTACAAAGATTGCTTGTAACTGAATGTTGTAACTCAGGGCCACATTCCAGAGGTCCAGGGCCATCCGGCATAGAATGCGAATGTGTGCCTCCCTGCTTGTTGATGTACCACATAACTGTGGTGTTGTCTGTCCTTATCATCAATTGACCTTGTCGAAGAAATGGTTTGAAAGTCTGAATTGCCAGTTTTACTGCCAGCATTTCCTTTAGGTTTATGTGTAGGTGCAGCTGCTCTTGAGTCCATAAACCTTGTATGCATTTGTCCAGCATGTGGGCCCCCCAGCCGAGGTCTGAGGCGTCCGTTGTGATGGTTTGGCTTGGTTGAGTGCTGTGGAAGGGCAATCCTTCGTTTGATTGACAGGCCTGAGCCCACCATTGGAATTCTTGCTTCAGGCATGGAATTATTGGAATTTGGGTTTCTAGGCTGTGCTTGTGCTGAGACCATAAATTCCTTAGGTACCACTGTAGCTTTCTCATATGCAGTCTGGCATGTGGGACCAATATTATGCAGGATGCCATGAAGCCCAATGCTTGCAGGATTTTTCTTGCTGTTAGATGGTTTTGCTTTGTTAATGCCAAGAAGTAGAGAGGAGTTGCTCCTGTTTTCTACTGTTAGGAATGCCATTTGTTTGGATGTGTCCAGCTCCGCACCCAAAAGGTTATCTTTTGGGATGGTATCAGCCTTGACTTTTTTATATTGACTGTATATCCCAGGGCTTGTAGAAGGTAAATGACTCTTTTCAAGTCTTCTGCTAGCTTGTTTTTGTTGTCCGCTTGTATCAGGCAGTCGTCCAGGTAAGGGTAGATTTGGATTCCCTGAAGCCTGCAATGAGCGATTACTGATGCCAGGCATATCGTGAACACTCTGGGCGCAGTAGATAAGCCAAAGGGCAATGCTGAGAATTGATAATGCTCTGATCCTGCAAGAAATCTGAGGTATCTTCTGCAATTTGGTGATATGGGGACGTGCAGGTATGCCTCCTTGAGATCTAGAGTTACCAGCCAAGACTCCTTGCCCAGCATGGGAAGAAGCTGCTGTAGGGTCAGCATTTTGAATTTTGGAACAATGAGGAATGTGTTTAAAGCGGACAGATCGAGAATAGGTCTCCATTTGCTTTCTTTCCTTGGTACTAGGAAGAGTCTGGAGTAAAAGCCTTTTCCTTGCTCCATATATGGTACCTTTTCCACAGCTCTCATCTTTAATAATTGATTCACTTGTTTTAGAGCTTCTGCCTTTTGATTTGGAGGTAGGTTTGGCATTCCTCTCTTCCCTGGTAGAGTATGGAAATGAAACCTGTAGCCTTGATTTATTGTCTGCAAAATCCACTTGTCTCTTGTGATGTAATGCCAGTTTATTGAAAATAAGGCTAGCTTCCCGCCTAAGGGTGCTTCTAGTTGTTCCCTGGTAGGCGGTGCCAGAGCCAAGTCACTGTGATTGTCCTGTAGTAGTGGTGGTGGCTGTGTCTGTGCCTCGCTGGTTGTTACCCTGCCACTGGCGTCCCCTGTAGGCACCCCTGGATTGGCTTCTGCCTCTTGAATGCCTATTCCTGCCTCTCTGTGCTCTGGAGGAGTCTGGAAAGGACCAATTATTGGAGGGCCAATTCCTGCTAAACCTTGGAGGTTGGACCTGTAAGAAATCTTTCACTGTTTGGACAGATTTTGCCTTCTCTTCCATCTTCTTCAGCACCTGTTGTGCAGGAGAGCCAAACAAATTGATCTTGTCCATGGGAGCATCTAATAGTTTTGATTTGACATGGTCCGGTAAGGCCGGCTCTTTTAACCATGCATGCCTTCTGATAACTGTGCCAGTCATGGCTGATCTAAAGGAAGCCTCCAGTGCATCATAGCCGCATTTTAAAGAATGGTTACTAACTTGCTGAATGTTATGTACCATTTCCTGAAAATATTTCTTGTCTAAAGGTTCATCAGAGGACAGTTTTTTGGTTAACTGATCTAGCATAAATTCTTGATACTGGATCATATGAAATTGACAGTTCAAGGCCCTAGCTGAAAGAGTAGCAGAAGTGTAAACTTTTTTACCCCATCTCTCTAAGGACCTGGATTCCCTTTCAGAGGGGAGGGGATTTTTGGCAGAGGTAGTTGCTACAGCCTTAGGCCCCTGGGAGATAGTCTCGGGATCTGCAAAAGGAGCCTTGTATAAATGGTGATGTGTGTCCGGGACCCTGTAGTACCTATCGGGCTTAGCAGGGGCCGGAGGTAGAGAATCAGGAGCAGTACAAGCATCATTAAATGCATCATCTACAACAGAAAGAACTGGAGGTATAGCTAAAGACCTATGTTGTGGTAAATGCAAAAAGGTTCTAAGCCTTTTTCTGGAGTCTGAGAAATCTTGGCCCTGCCACTGAAATTGTTCCCTCATCGCATGCAAGGTTTCCCCAAAGGAAAATTCCTCAGGCGGAGAGGCAGAAGGGATAGACTCTTCAGCATCAGAGTCTTCATAAGGGGAAAAAGGAGCCTCTGGAGGGTCTGTATTATCTGAATCATCAGAGGAATCATCTGTGGAAACTGGCTCAGGGGGCTCTACTCTAGGCCTCTTCTCTGGAGGTGGGTGAGAGGCCCTGTCTGGGTGAGGTTGGGATCCCCGGATTAAAGAAATGAGATCCTCTGCTAGACTAAGCATTTGGGAACTGGAGCTAGGCCTGTGAGAGGGGGTCTTAACAGGCACAGATTTAGTAGCTTTAGCTGCTTTAGCCCTGGCAAAGGCCTTAATGGACATGGCTGCAGGAGGCCTAGCAGCTCCACGTGCAGGAGTTGAAATATCCAAGGGAATAGTGTCAGATAATTCCTGAGAAACCACAACTGCAGGTTGGATTTCAGAAGCCGATTCCACCAGGTTGGAAGAGGCCTCGGTAGAAGGTAAGTTTTCGGCTGAAGGAAGAACCGCTTGCTCGGTTTCGGCCGAAACCGAGACACTCGTGGTTGGCTTAACCGCGGTTTCGGCCGAAACCGCGGACCGCGAGTGTCGGTCCTTTTCCTTGCGTTTTTTGGATATTTGTGAAGTCGGAGGATCCGACAGCATAATATAAGCAAAATCGGAGCCGAAAAACTGCTCAGCAAATTCCGACCGACGTCTAAGCGTCCGCCGGTTAAAAGAAGCACAGGCTAGACAAGCTGCTACGTCGTGGTCTGGGCCTAAACAAGGTAAGCAGTAAGAGTGGAAATCTTTATGAGGGTATTTGTTTCCCACAAGTTAAACAGTTATTCACTTTTTCTGACATCGGCTGAGGCAAGAAAGAGTCCCCAACGGGGTACTTAGCTTTTTAGAAGTCTTCAGTAGTAGTAGAAGTATTCGGTAGTAGTAATCTCTGGTTCTGACCGACCGGCACTTGCGAACAGCTTCTGCTTCGGGCGCCACGCGGCAAGAAAGTATGAAGAAAATGGCGTCGGCTGATGCCTTTATACCCGAATAACTGCAGCAATGACGTCGGGTGAAGTGCGACACCAGCCGAAGCCAGACCCAGACTTTGGAATCCGGCCGACCAAAGGGCTGCCTGACGACAGGACAACCCATTTGTAAGGACTGCAGATGCATCCTTGAAGGACATCTGTACTATGTCCTTCAAGGATGCATCTGCAGTCCTAACAAATGGGTAGAATACCATAGCCAAACTGGGGGAGGAGGTAATAATAAGATTATGGTGTAGTTAAGATCCCTTGCAAAACAGCAGTGGCAAAACCTGCTCGGGATCTGGAGTATAAGGGTAGATTATAATGCTTGGCAAATGTATGCACGGAGCTCCAAGTAGCAGCCTCTAAAATGTCTTTGGTAGCCACTCCTCGTAAAAAAGCTGTAGTAGTGGCTGTAGCCCTTGTGGAGTGAGGTCTGATGTTTTCTGGAGTTGTCTTTCCATGGTAAGAGTAACAAAATCTAATGCAATTTCCTATCCACTTTGAGATTGTCTGTTTTGAAATTGCTTTTCCTTCCATTCCTGTTGCATATGCTACCAATAGCTGGTCAGTTTTTCTATTGCTCTTGGTTCTGACCAGGTAGTAGCGCAATTGCCTGTGTACATCCAAGGTATGTAATAATCTTTCTCCCCTGTTCTGTGGGTTGGGGAAGAATGTAGGTAGGTGGATAGCTTGGTTTAGAGATACCCTGGAGACCACCTTTGGCATAAAAGTAGGATTAGTTCTCATGGACACTCTATCTTGATGGAAGATAAGGAAGGGCTGTACTGCCATTAATGCCTGTAATTCAGAAACCCTTCTTGCTGAAGTGATTGCAAGCAGGATAGCAGTTTTCCATGATAAGTACTGTAATTCTGCTGTTGCTGCTGGTTCAAAAGGAGGGAGTGTCAACTTTTCCAGCACAAAGTTCAAGTCCCATGCGGGCAATGGTGGCTTCCTTGGTGGCTTTACATTTTTAATTCCTCTCAGAAACTGCCTGAGTAGAGGATGAGAGAAGACTGGAGGGTCTATGTTGTATTCTGCTGAAATAGCTGATGCATGAATCTTAATGGAAGAATAGGACAGGCCATTGTGGAAAAGTTCTGCCAAGTATTCCAGGATGTTAGCTATGTTTACCAGTGACACATTTTCTCCTTTTGCTGCACTCCAAATGAGATATCTTTTCCATTTTGCTGAATAAGTTTTCCTTGTTGAGGGTCTGCGAGCCTCCAAGATAATGTCTTTAACCCTTTGAGATAAATCTGGGTTATTTTGTCTTATGCAATGTTCCAGGCAGCTAGCTGCAACGTTTTCAAGTTTGGATGCAGGGTTTTGAAGTTGTTCTGTGTTAGCAGTAAGGGAACTAGGGGCAGAGGCCATATTTGTTCCCGAGACATACTCCTCAGTAATGGGTACCAATGCTGCCTCGGCCAGTCTGGAGCTATCAGGATGATCCTTGGGTGGTCTTCTTTGATCTTCAATAGCACCTTGTGCATCAAAGGAAGAGGTGGGAATGCATATGCTGTCAGGTTTTCCCAACTGAAAGATAGGAGTCCACCTTCCAAGCCAGAGGGTGGTATGTCCTTGTGCAGAATTTTTTCAATTGGTGGTTGTGTGGGGATGCGAATAAGTCTATTTCTGGTAGTCCCCATTTCCTTGTAATGGATTTGAAGATGTCTGGATGCAGCATCCATTCGTGGGCATCCGTGGTAGTTCTGCTTAGGATGTCTGCTAGTATATTTTCTTTTCCTGGTACAAATATTGCCTGGAGCTGAATGTTGAAGCTCAGGGCCACATTCCAGAGGTCCATTGCCATCCGGCATAGAGGGTATGAATGTGTGCCTCCCTGTTTGTTGATGTACCACATAACTGTGGTGTTGTCCGTCCTTATCAGCAATTGACCCTGTTGAAGAAATGGTCTGAATGTCTGAATTGCCAGTTTTACTGCAGCATCTCCTTTTGATTTATGTGTAGGTTCAGCTGGTCTTGAGTCCATAAGCCTTGTATGCACTTGTCCAGCATGTGTGCCCCCCAACCGAGGTTTGAGGCGTCCGTGGTGATAGTCTGGCTTGGTTGAGGGCTGTGGAAGGGCAGTCCTTTGTTCAATTGACAGGCCTGAGCCCACCATTGGAATTCTTGCTTCAGGCATGGAATTATTGGAATTTGGGTTTCTAGGCTGTGCTTGTGCTGAGACCATAAATTCCTTAGGTACCATTGCAACTTCCTCATATGTAGTCTGGCATGTGCAATCAATATTATGCAGGATGCCATGTAACCCAGGGCTTGCAGGACTTTCCTTGCTGTTAGCTGGTTCTGCGTTGTTAATGCCATGAAATAGAGAGGAAGGTGCTTCTGCTTTTCTGCTGTGAGGGATGCCCTTTGATTTGATGTGTCCAGTTCTGCACCGAAGAAAGTTATCCTCTGGGATGGTATCAGCCTTGACTTTTTTATATTGACTGTGTATCCCAGGGCTTGTAGCAGATGAATGACCTTTTTCAAATCTTTTGCTAATTTGTTTTTGTTGTCCGCTTGTAACAGGCAGTCGTCCAGGTAAGGGTAAATTTGAATTCCCTGAAGCCTGCAATGAGCAATTACTGATGCAAGGCATTTCGTGAATACTCTGGGCGCAGTAGATAAGCCAAAGGGCAATGCTGAGAATTGATAATGCTCTGATCCTGCAAGAAATCTGAGGTATCTTCTGCAATTTGGTCGTATGGGGACGTGCAGGTATGCCTCCTTGAGATCTAGAGTTACCAGCCAAGACTCCTTGCCCAGCATGGGAAGAAGCTGCTGTAGGGTCAGCATCTTGAATTTTGGAACAATGAGATGTGTGTTCAGAGCGGACAGGTCTAGAATAGGTCTCCATTGGTTTTCTTTTCTTGGCACCAGGAAAAGTCTGGAGTAAAATCCTTGCCCTTGTTCCATAGACGGTACCTTTTCTATAGCTCTCATCCTTATTAAGTTGTCTATTTGTTCTAGAGCTTTTGTCTTTTGATTTGGAGGTAGGTTTGGCATTCCTCTCTTCCTTGGTAGAGTATGGAAGTGAAACCTGTAACCTTTGTCTATTGTCTGTAAAATCCATTTGTCTCCCGTGATGTAATGCCAGTTTACTGAAAATAAGGCTAGCTTTCCGCCTAAGGGTGCATCTAGTTGTTCCCTGGTAGGCGGTCTCAGAGCCAAGTCACTGTGATTGTCCTGTGGAAGTGGTAGTGGCTGGATCTGTGGCAGTACCGCTGGTTGTTAGGCTGCCACTGGCGTCCCTGTAGGCACCTCTGGATTGACCCCTGCCTCTTGGGCCTATTCCTGCCTCTCTGTGCTCTGGTGGTGTCTGGAAAGGACCAATTCTTGGAAGGCCAGTTCCTACTAAACCTTGGAGGCTGGACCTGTAAGAAATCCTTGACTGTCTGGACAGATTTTGCTTTCTCTTCCACCTTCTTCAGCACCTACTGTGCAGGTGAGCCAAACAAATTATGCTTATCCATGGGAGCATCTAGGAGCTTTGATTTTACATGGTCTGGTAAGGACTGCTCTTTTAACCATGCATGCCTTCTGATCACTGTACCAGTCATAGCTGATCTAAAGGAAGCCTCCAGTGCATCATAGCCGCATTTTAAGGAATGATTACTGACCTGCTGAATGTTATGTACCATTTCCTGAAGAGACTTTTTGTCTAAGGGTTCAGGCGAGGACAGTTTTTTAGTTAACTGGTCTAACATAAATTCCTGATACTGAATCATGTGGAATTGACAGTTTAAGGCCCTAGCCGAAAGAGTAGCAGAAGTATAAACTTTTTTACCCCATCTCTCTAAGGCCCTAGATTCCCTTTCAGAGGGGAGGGGGTTTTTGGCAGAGGTAGCTGCTACAGCCTTGGGTCCCTGTGAAATAGTTTCAGGATCTGCAAAAGGAGCCTTATACAAATGATAATGTGTGTCCGGAACCCTGTTGTACCTGTCAGGCTTAGCAGGGGCCGGAGGAAGTGAATCAGGGGCAGTACAAGCATCATTAAATGCATCATCCACAACAGTAAGTACTGGAGGAATGGCTAAAGGCCTATGCTGTGGCAAATGCAAAAAGGTCCTAAGCCTTTTCCTAGAGTCTGAAAAATCCTGGCCCTGCCATTGAAATTGATCCCTCATAGCATGCAAGGTTTCTCCAAAAGAAAATTCCTCAGGCGGAGAGGCAGAAGGAATGGAGTCTTCTGCATCAGAGTCCTCATAAGGAGAATAAGGGCCCTCTGGAGGGTTTGTATTTTCTGAATCATCAGAAGAGTAATCTGAAGAAACTGGCTCAGGGGGCTCTGCTCTAGGCCTCTTCTCTGGAGGTGGGTGAGAGGCCCTGTCAGGGTGAGGCTGGGATCCCCTGATCAAAGAAATGAGATCCTCTGCTAGACTAAGCATTTGAGTACTAGAGCTAGGCCTGTGAGAGGGGGTCTTAGCAGGCACAGTCTTGGTTGATTTTGCTGCTTTAGCCCTGGCAAAAGCCTTAATCGACATGGATGCAGGGGGCCTAGCAGCTCCACGTGCAGGAGTGGATATATCTAAAGGGATAGTATCAGATAAATCCTGTGAACCTGTAAGAGCAGGTGGAATTTCAGTAGCAGATTCAGCCATGCTGGAAGAGGCCTTGGTGGGAGGCAAGCTTTCGGCCGAAGGAAGAACCGAGGGCTTGGTTTCAGCTGAAACCGAGACACTCACGGTTGACTTAACCGCGGTTTCGGCTGAAATCGCGGACCGCGAGTGTCGGTCCTTTTCCTTGCGCTTTTTAGCTAATTGTGAAGTCGGAGTTTCCGACGGCATGTTGTAAGCAAAAGCGGAGCCGAAAAACTCCTCAGCAAATTCCAACCGACGTCTAAGTGTCCGTCGGTTGAAAGAAGCACAGGCTAGACAGGCTGCTACGTCGTGGTCTGGGCCTAAACAAGGTAGGCAGTAAGAGTGGAAATCTTTATGAGGTATTTGTTTCCCACAAGTTAAACAGTTATTCACTTTTTCTGACATCAGCTGAGGCAAGAAAGAGTCCCCAACGGGGTACTTAGCTTTTTAGAAGTCTTCGGTAGTAGCAATCTCTGGTTCTGACCGACCGGCACTTGAACAGCTTCTGCTTGGCCACGGCAAGAAAGACTGAGGAAAATGGCGTCGGCTGATACCTTTATACCCGAAGAACTGCAGCTATGACGTCGGGTGAAGTGCGACATCAGCCGAGGCCAGACCCAGACTTTGGAATCCGGCCGACTGAAGGGCTGCCTGAGGCCAGGACAACCCATTTGTTAGGACTGCAGATGCATCCTTGAAGGACATCATGACTAATCCTATTGACAACTATGATTAGGACTAGAAAGGGAGAACTCGATGGGAACGAGGGGGAGGTGCATGGTACCCTCCCCAACCCCATAAAGGTAATACACAGATGGGTAGTTGGGAGGGACAAGGTAATGTAACAGTGATCTACTCTAACTACAATTATGCTAAGTACCTAACACAACTGTACTATGCTCACTTTTGTCAATGTTGCAGTGCTAAGTCGTGGGAAGACTACCAAAACTAAGACTAAAGTGGTGAATGACAAGAGGTGAGGACTGGGAAGACAAGGCTCTGTAGGATGGCAAAGGCAAAACCAGAAATGGCTCTAGAAATGGCACAAAGGTGGTAATGCTTTGTGAAGATGCGAAGAGAGGGCCAAGTAGTTGCTTCAAAATGGACTGAATTGGGGCCCCATTCAGGAAGGATGGGGTCATTGTTTTTGCCCTGGCAAAGTGGGCCCTTATAGTATTAGGAATTTGTTTCCATGATAAGAGTAACAAAAACAAAATGCAACTAGTGATCCATTTGGAGATAATCTGTTTTACTACAGGTCTCACTTCTTTGCCTTCTGTCAAGGAGACCAAAAGTTGATCTGCCCTGTTAGAAAATTTCATCCTATGAAGGTAGAATCTAAGCCCTCTGTCAACATCAAAAGAATGCACCATTCTCTCTGCCATGGGAAGGAGACGGACAGGTGAATGGCTTGGTTCAGAGAAACCTTAGGCACAACCAGGAACATATGGAATATCAGGAAAGACAGCCTGCACAAAAGGGCTTGTAATGCAGAAATATGCCTGGCAAAAGTCAAAGTAAGCAAAATGGTGGTTTTCCAGGTAAGCATTCTGATGGGAGCAGAAGTAGCTGGCTCAAAGTGAGTTTTTTATAACACAAAGCTGAGGTCCGAAGAAGATACATCCTGGGTAGTCTCAGGTGTAAGAACCCCTTGAGGAATTACTTCATTTGCAGGCAAAAGTAAGAATGGGGACATGAGCAACTATGCAGAAACAGCAGAAGGATATACCTTGATGGAAGAGTAGGACAATTCCTTTTTGTACAAATTAAGACAGATATTCCAGGACCCGGGCTAATTGCTTGGTACAATTACCCTTAATTTGTCACTAGATCAAAAACCTTTGCCACTTAGGATGATGTGGCTCTTTGGTACTCAGTTTTCCAGCTTTTCTTTTTTTTTAAATGGAGATCACTTCAGTAAATATATATTTAGAAAGAATTATAATTAAATCATCCAACCTATTGGGTTCAGTGTTTTCAAACGAGGATGAATGCAGACTCTCTGTTCCAAGTAAGGACGTCCGTGGCACAGTGGTAATGTTTTGGTTCACCTCATGCTAAGGAAGAGCATGAGGGAAAGCCATTACTGTCCTGCCTTGTGTGTTACAGTGAACAGGAGGGCATCTACTGTTACAGTACGTTCAGAATTTACATAACTGTAGTATGTTCTTGCATATCACTGTTGCAGTACTCCTTACATAAAGGGGAGTAACCCTGGGAGGAGGAAGGCACTGAGGAGCCCTCTATAAACTCAAGCAGGATGGCCCTGGCAAAGACAGCTCTAGCCCTGGAAATAATATCTGATTTGCAGTGATTAGTGAAGGTACGGACAAAAGACCACGTAGCAACCTCCAGGATGAAATTGGTATCCAGCACTTTGAAAAAGGCAACAGAAGAAGCAACAGCTCAGGTTGAACAAGACTTTACAGAAGAGGAAAGACATTCACCATGAAAATAACAACAAAAAAGAAATGGCCTTAGAAATCCAGAATGAGACAGTTTGGGTTTGGCTGTTTCTAACCAAGGACCGAGGACAAAAGGAGACAAAAAGTTGCTCAGACTTACGGATATGTTTAGTGTTATCTAAATAACATCTGAACTGTCTCTGTGCAAATCCAGGGTTTGAAGAACCTTCTCACTGGCAGACTGCAGAGAAGGGAAAAAGGAGGCAAATTAACAGATTGATTAAACAGAAAACTCACTGACCACCTTGGACATAAAAAAAATTAGTATGAAGAAACATCCTGTCCCTGTGAAAAACTTAAAAGGGAGAAAAGTACAGTTTTGTACCTACCATAAATGTAGATGTCCGATAGACATGCAACTGCAGTCATAACATGTGGGTTGTCCTGCCTCAGGCAGCCCTCGGTCGGCCGGATTCCAAAGTCTGGGTCCGACGTCGGCTGATGTCGCATTTCTCTCCGACGTCAGAGCGGCTGGAGTACATAAGCATCAGCCGACGCCATTTTCTTCAGTGTTTCTTCCCCAGATGCCAGGTGCCCTCCAAGGAAGGCTGTAATCAAATTGGAAGACAAAAACAGGATTCCAGACAAATAAATGAGCAATAAAACAAATACACCATAACAGATATCCCCAGCTAAGAGTAACACGGATAGGAGTGGACCCTAGGCATAGAGGGGTAAGGAGGGAGGGAAAATCCGACTTCAGTTGCATGTCTATCGGACATCTACATTTATGGTAGGTACAAAACTGTACTATGTCCTTCAAGAATGCAACTGCAGTCATAACATGTGGGTAGAATACCATAGCTTAGCTGGGGGAGGAGGTATGCTCTAGGAAAAAGATGGTGTGGCAATCAAACCCTGCAGGACTGCCGAAGCAAAGCCTGCTCTGGATCTGGAGTATAGAGGGAGATTGTAGTGTTTGGAGAATGTATGCACGGAGCTCCATGTAGCAGCTTCTAGAATGTCCTTAGTAGGCACCCCTTTTAAGAATGCTGTAGAGGTGGCTGTAGCTCTGGTGGAATGTGGTCTGACATTGGCTGGAACAGTCTTTCCATGAAAGGAATAACAGAATCTGATGCAATGTCCAATCCATTTTGAAATAGTCTGTTTTGAAATTGCTTTTCCTTGGACTGCAGGGGCGTAAGCTACAAAAAGTTGTTAAGACTTCCTACTGGCCTTGGTTCTGTCCAGGTAGTATCGAAGTTGTCTGTGAATGTCCAAGGTATGCAACAATCTTTCCCTCTTATTCTCGGGATTGGGGAAGAAAGCAGGCAGATGAATGGCTTGATTTAAAGAAACCCTAGATACCACCTTTGGCATAAAAGTAGGGTTGGTCCTTAATGAAACCCTGTCTCTGTGAAAAATTATGAACGGTGGTATTGCCATTAGGGCCTGTAATTCCGAAACCCTTCTTGCTGAGGTAATTGCCAACAGGAAAGATGTCTTCCATGAGAGAAATTGCAAGTCAACTGAAGCTGCTGGCTCAAATGGAGGTAGAGTCAGTTTTTCTAGGACAAAATTGAGGTCCCAGGCTGGTACTGGGGCCTTTCTTGGTGGCTTAATGTTCTTGATTCCCCTGAGGAATTGCCGTAGCAAAGGGTGTGAAAAAACAGGAGGGTCAGTGTTGTATCTAGCTGAAATAGCTGATGCATGTATCTTTATGGAAGAATATGAGAGGCCGTTCTTTAGCATATCTGCCAAATATTCCAAGATGAGTGGGATGTTCAACAATAATGCATCATGTCCCTTGCTGGTATTCCAATTGCTGAATCTTTTCCACTTTGCTAAGTAAACCTTTCTGGTGGATGGTCTTCGAGCCTCTGTTAGTATCTGCTGAACTTCCTTGGAGAGAGATAGGCTGAGGTTATTTATGGGATCTCCCAGGCTGTTAGCTGCTGTGTCTAAAGGTTTGGATGCACTGTTTCGAAATTGTGTTGAGTCAAAAGTAGAGGCCATTGGGGAAGGGCCCACCTCCTGGTGTGACATATGCTCCGTAGTAGTGGGTACCAGTGTTGTCTTGGCCAGTCCGGAGCTATTATGATTCCCTTGGGTCTCTCTGCTTTGATTTTTAGTAATACTGAGGTCATCAGTGGCAGAGGTGGGAATGCATAGATTGTTAGGAAGTTCCAGTTGAATGAGAGGGCATCTATTTTCCAAGCTTTTGGATGGTATGTCCTTGTGCAGAATTTTGGTAGAAGATGGTTGAGGTGAGAGGCAAATAGGTCCACTTCTGGTCTGCCCCATGTCGAAGTGAGTTGTGTGAAGACCTTCGGATGTAACCTCCACTCGTGTGGGTCTGTGAAATTCCTGCTTAGGCTGTCCGCCAACACATTGTCTTTGCCTGGAACAAACTGGGATTGTAACTGGATGTTTAGGCTCAGTGACTTTTCCCAAAGATGCATTGTCAGTCTGCAAAGGGGGTAAGAGTGGGTGCCCCCTTGCTTGTTTATGTACCACATCACAGTGGTGTTGTCTGTCCGTATCAGTAAATGGCCTTGCTGAAGTTGGTGCTGAAAGGCCTCGATGGCATGCATTACTGCCAGCATTTCCTTTTGGTTTATATGCAGATGTGTTTCCTTTGGAGACCATTGTCCTTGTATACACCTGCCTTCCATGTGCGCCCCCCATCCAAGATCTGAGGCGTCTGTGGTCATGGTCTGTGTTATCTGTGGCTTTTTGAATGACATACCTGTGTTTGCCTGGCTCACCGAGGCCCACCATAGGAATTCCTTTTGTAGGCATGGAATGAGCGGAATGATTGTCTCCAAGTTGTTGCTGTGTTGAGACCAAATGCTTTTTAGGTATCATTGAAGCTTTCTCATGTGTAGTCTTGCTAATGGAACCAGGAGAATGCAGGATGCCATGTAACCCAGGGCCTGTAGGAATCTCCTTGCAGTCATCTGGGTGAGTTTTGCTAAACCTTTGAAGTAAATGAGTTAACTTCTCTTGCTTGTCTTCTGTCAGGTAAGCCATTTGAGAGGCTGTGTCTAGTTTGGCTCCTAAGAAGATTATTTGCTGGGATGGCTGCAGTCTTGACTTTTGGAAGTTGACTGTGTATCCCAGAGCTTGAAGTAATCGTATGACATAGTCCAAGTTTTCTGTCAACATCAATTTGTTGTCCGCTTGTATGAGGCAGTCGTCCAGGTACGGGTAAATCTGTATCCCCTGGAGCCTGCAATGAGCAATTACTGAAGCCAGGCATTTTGTGAATACTCTGGGCGCAGTAGATAAGCCAAATGGCAATGCTGAGAATTGATAATGCTCTGGCCCTGCAAGAAATCTGAGGTATCTTCTGCAGCTGTGTCTGATAGGGACATGCAGGTATGCCTCCTTGAGGTCCAGAGTAATCAGCCAAGACCCCTTGCCCAGCATGGGAAGGAGTTGCTGTAGAGTCAGCATTTTGAACTTGGGTACTATGAGAAAGGTGTTTAATGCAGACAAGTCCAGTATTGGTCTCCATTGAGATTCTTTTCTTGGAACAAGGAACAGTCTTGAGTAAAACCCCTGGTCTTGTTCTTGTTGTGGAACTCTTTCTATTGCTTTCATCCGAGTCAGCAGAGTGATTTGCTTGATAGCCTCTGCCCTCTGGTTTTGTGGTAGGTTTGGCATGCCTTGTTTTCTTGGCAAGGTATGAAAATGGAACCTGTACCCTCGGTCTATAATGTCCAAAATCCATTTGTCCTTTGTCAGTCTGTGCCAATTTTCTGCAAATAGAGATAATTTCCCGCCCAAGGGAGCTTCTATTTGTTCCCTGGTAGGCGGAAGTAGAGGAAAGTCATTGAGACTGAGGCTGTGGGGCAGGTGAAACCCCTGCGTCACTTCTTTGGTTTCCTGGCTGCCATTGTCTTCCCCTGTAAGGGCCTCTGTATTGGCCTCTTCCTCGGCCACGTCTGTTTTTACCCCTTTGAAACTTTTCTGGATTAGGAAAGGACCAGTTTTTTGAAGGCCAATTCCTACTGAATCTGGGGGGTTGAACCTGGAGGAAATCTTTCACCGTCTGAACTGATTTTGCTTTTTCTTCGATGGTCTTTAACACATCCTTAGCATTAGCACCAAAAAGCTTGTTCTTTTCCAAAGGTGCATCCAGAAGTTTTGCCTTTACATGATCTGGTAGAGGTTGATCTTTTAACCACGCATGTCTACGAATGACTGCCCCTGTCATAGCTGCCCTACATGAAGCTTCCAGTGCATCATATCCACACTGCAGGAAGTGATTGCTTACTTGCTGAGTGTTATGTACAGCTTCCTGCAAAGCCTTCCTGTCTAAAGGATCAGGAGTGGCTAAAGTTTTTTGTAAATCTTCTAACAGGAAATCCTGATATTGTAACATATGAAAAAGGCAATTCAAAGCTCTCATAGATAAGGTAGTGGATGTGTAAACCTTTTTGCCCCATCTCTCTAATGGCCTAGCTTCCCTGTTGGAGGGCAATGGATTTTTAGAGGTGGAAGCTGAAACTCCTTTAGGCCCCTGAGAAATAGTTTCCAAATCAGCAGTATGGGCCCTGAATAAATGGGAATGAGTTTCTGGGACCCTGTAATACCTGTCTGGCTTGGCTGGAGCAGGAGGAAGAGAATCAGGGGTAGCACTAGAGTCAGAATATAAATCATCCAAAACATCAAGTACAGGAGGAATAGCTAAGGGCCTGTGCTGTGGCTTCTTAAGGAAAGTCCTAAGGCGTTTTCTGTAATCAGAATATTCCTGCCCTTGCCACTTGAAATGTTCCCTCATGGTATGCAGAACTTCCCCAAAAGAAATATCCTCAGGAGGGGAGGCCGAGGGGATGGAATCATCTGCATCCGAGTCCTCATAGGTCTGGAAGAGCTCTTCCTGGCTATCAGAGTGGACAGAGCCCTCATAATCTTCATCTGAAGGAATAGGTTCAGAGGGTTCAATCCGGGGCCTTTTATCAGAAGGAGGCTGGGATCCTCTCTCAGGATGGGCCTGTGAACCTCTAATTATAGAAATTAAGTCAGCAGCCATGGACATAATTTGTGTCTCTGGAGTAGGCTGGGGTAAGGTTTTAGTAGTAAGATGCTTTGTTTTGCTGGCTGCCTTAGCCCTAGTGTAGGCCTTAATAGACATGGCCATAGGAGGCCTGGCAGCTCCACGTGCAGGAGTGACCTTGTCTACAGCAATGGTCTCGGGCATTTCCTCGGTTTCGGTATCCGGAGGAAAATCGATAACTGGCGTCAGAGTGATGTCCGGAATCGAAGTCGTCAGTAATGCGGTGTCTTCGGTTCGGAGCGGTGGAGAGACCGTCTCAGAGGGAACCAGAGCACTCGCGCTGGGTTTTGGCGTGGAGTCGGTGGTAGACGCGGGCCGAGGATGTCGGTCCCGGTCTTTTTCGCTTCTTGGGAGTTTGCGATGTCGGGAGATCCGACGGCATGGTGTAAGCAAATTTATCGCCGAAAAAATCTTCAGCGAACTCCGCCCGGCGCCTGAGAGTGCGCTTGTTGAAACGAGCACAGGCTACACAGGCCAAGACGTCGTGGTCTGGGCCAAGGCAAGGAAGACAGTAAGAGTGGAAATCCTTATGAGGTATTTGTTTACCACAAGAAAGACAATTGTTAACTTTTTCAGTAATTTCTGACATCGGCGGAGGCAAGAAAAGGTCCCCAACGGGGTACTTAGCTTTTTTGATGACTTCGGTATCGAAGAATACAGGAGCTGACCGACCGGCACTTGCGAACTGCTTCTGCTTCGGGCACCACGCGGCAAGAAAGACTGGAGAAAATGGCATTGGCTGATGCTTATGTACTCCAGCCGCTCTGACGTCGGAGAGAAATGCGACATCAGCCGACGTCGGACCCAGACTTTGGAATCCGGCCGACCGAGGGCTGCCTGAGGCAGGACAACCCACATGTTATGACTGCAGTTGCATTCTTGAAGGACATCAGACACGAGAGCCTGAAGCTCAGATACTCTCTGAAGTAAAGGCTTAAAGAACAGTCTTCCAAGAACAATGCTGCAAAGAAGCTGAAGCAGCAGATTCAAAACTGAGGTCCCAGAAAGGAGGAATAGGCTTCCTGTGTTGCTTGACATGAAGGATGCCTTTAAGAAATTGCTTGACCTCAAACCTAGACGCCAGAGGAGAAACTAAGGGTAGACATGCAGAGATTGCTGACAGGTGAACTTTAACTGAAGAATATGTCAACCCAGCATGGATAAGCTCACACAAATGAGAGAGAACCAGAGGAACCTACACTGAAAATAGATCCTGGTTTTGAGAGAGACACCAAACAGAAATATCTTCCATTTGGACAAATATGATTTCCTGGTAGTGGGTTTCCTGGCTGCCTGCAGGACCCAAAAAAGCACATCCTCAGAAAAGAGGTGCCTAAAAGGGATCATCCACAGCGTTAGTTGACGAGTGGACAAGTGAGGAAGGAGAAGAGACCCCTTGTCCTGTGTGAAAAGGTCCACTTAGTGAGGTAACTTGTGGTGATTACCTCTGGCCAAGTGAGAAGAAAGAGGGAACCAATGGTGTCTAGAACAAAAGGGAGTCATTAGCAAGATTTTGGGAGAAGTCTTGTCTGATCTTGTGCAAGACCCTCGGAAGGGGAGGGTAGGTGTGCAGAAATATCCCCTTCCAAGGAAAAGACAGGGAGCCTGCTTTCCAAACCAGAGGACTTGAGTCTCTGGAACAGAATGGAGGACGTTGTCTGTTCAGGGGAGAGGCAAAAAGAGCTACCCGAGGAATACCCCACCGATAGCCAATGTCCAGAAACACATCTCTGTGAAATATTCATTCATGAGTTTGTGTGCCGGACCTGCTCAGAGAGTCTGAAACTACACTGTGCTTTCAGGAAATGCAGACAGCCTGAATAGTCAACTTGATATTTGACAGCTAGATCTCAGACCTGAAGAGCTAGCATGCAAAGAAGACAGGACTTTGTACCCCCCTTGCTTGCAGACAATACCACTTTACTGTGGTACTGTCTGCCAAAACTTTGAGGGGGCCAGGGATAAAACAGGGTATGAAAGGCCTGAAGAGCTAGAAGCAGGGCCCTCCTCTCCTTGATGTTGATGTGGTCTGATCTCTGATGAAGAGGAGAGAGACCATGGACCTTGACAGAGCCAAAGGAATCTCCACAATTCCTGTCTGAGGCATCTGAAAAGGGCACCTGAGTTGGGACTGGAGACTGGAAAGGAAGTCCCGGGTTGAGAGAAAGTTGCTGAATCCACCATTGAAGCTATGGAGCATGAGACAGGGAGGGAAGGAAGGAACTAGGAAATCCAGGGAGGGTGACAGTGTTGAAGACACACTGACTTAAGATACCAGTTAATCTTTCTCATATGAAGCCAGGCCAAAGGCAGCATAGCAATGGGGAAGGCCATAAACCCAAGGACCCTGAAGCAGAGACTGGAAAAAAGCAATCAATCAGAGACAGGTCATTGGGGAAAGGAAAGGATCCTAGCATGGGAATGGTTTGGATCCCGCAACCAAGAAAAATATAAACCTGAGGAGGAGTAAAGACTACTTTTTGAAATGTTATAGTGAACCCCAGACTTTGCAGCACGGAAATAGTAAACTGAAGGTCCTGAAGCAGAACCTCGTTGCACAGGGCCCTAATGAACAGTTCAAATAAGGAAAAATCTGAGTCCTTCTCACCCTACAAAAGGCAATGACAAGAGCGAGGCATCTGGTGAATACCCTTGGAGCAATGGAGAGACCAAAGGCCAAAGCAGAGAACTAAAAATGTAAGGAAGAAATAGAGAAATGCAAAAACTTCTTGAAAAAGGGATGGCAGACATCCTTGAGATCCATACAGAACAGGGAAGAAAAAGAAAAGGGAACAAAGTTTGAAGGGACAACATCCAAAAGGAAGAGACCTTTAGAAAAGTGCTGAACTGAGAAAAGTCCGGAATTGGCCTCCTCCTGGGTAACTAGAAACATTTTGGAATAAAAATACTTCTCTTTCTGAGCAGGGGGCTGCAACTTGAATAGTGCCCTGAGCCAAAGGAAAATGAAGCATCTCTGGAAAGTGAGGAATCTGTTTTCGAGGAGGTTGAGGGATGCCCAGAAAGGGAAGAGGAGATTTCAAAAACATGCAATACCCCTGGCAGATGATGGAGAGATTCCAAGAGTCTGTTGTGATCCTTAACCAAATTGGAAGGGACAGGGACAGACAAAGGGACAAGGGAACTCTGCCGAGGGAAACAGGAAGCCAACTGTCAAATGAAACCAGGCTTGTCCTGTAAAAGAAGTTTCTGAGAAACAGGGGTCTGTGTTGATTTAGCAGGAGGTACACATCTAGAACCCCTTTTTAACTTCAGGTGGTGGAAGAGACTGTCTGGAGGAATTTAAAAAAGCTCAGTAGGAGCAGAGCCAAAAAGATTTTTATTATCCAGAGGAGCATCCGATAACTTGGCTTTAATGTCATCAGGCCAAGCCTGAAGATGAAGCTAAGAGAAACGCCTCCTAACAGAACCAAATGCAGCAGTCCTGGAAGACGCATCAGCTGCATCATAACTGCACTTAATGGAGTCCCGAGGCACCTGAGAAGTAGAATGTAACAAGGAAAGGGCCAAAACATTTCCTTCAGAATCAGGAAGGTCAGAAATCACTTGAAAAATCTGAGAAAGGAGGGCTAAAATATACCTGTCATATGAGTCTGGTAATTAACAGGCCTAAAAGCCAGGGTGGCAGCAGTACAGACCTTTTTGCCCAACCTCTCCATGGCCCAACTGTCCTTATCTGAAGGAAGCAACTTAGTAAAGGGCAACAATGTGGAAGGTTTACTGGAGAAAACAGATGACACCGAAGGCTCAGCAGAGGGAAAATTATACTGAAATTTACAATCAAAAGGCACCTTGTAAAATCTGTCAGGTTTCTTAGGGGCTGAGAATCAGGGGCTACAGAAGCGGCTGAAAAGGTATTCATGACAGCAGCCAGAATTGGAAGAGTAGCAGCAGGTTTGGGAGACTCCATCTGCTGGAGCTGATACCACCTGTTCTGGATAGCAGAAACCAGAGAACAATCACACTTAAAGAATTCCATCATATGCAAAATAGTGCCCCCAAAGGAGAGTTCTTCTAAAGGGGAATTTAGATTGACAGAATCCTTTTCTCAAACCAATAGTTCAAGAGGGAATGGATCGAAGAAAAGTATGCCAAGGACTCTTCCCCAGAATTCTGATCCTCGTCACAGGAATCCTGCTCCCTACATCTCTTAAGAGGAGTGGAAGACCAGGAAGGAGCAGGCACAGAGACTCCTTGAGGAAGTTTTAAAGCCATTAAACCAGTAAACAGCCCAAGTAAAATCCTACCATTCACACTGGAGATCTCCAACTGCAGGGGAAATGTGCTTGGTCTTCTGTTTCTTTTTCTGTGGGACATCCGCACGAAAATCCCTAGAAGAGTTGGACCCTTGCCTACATACTATAAATGCAGTAAGGATTTCTTACCCTACTAAGATCTGCAGAAGCCCTCTCAGTCCCTCAGATCAGCCGAGGTTCCCACTCAGCATATGGAGCACACGTCTGAAAAACCTCAGAGAAAGTGTTTGAAGTCAGAGCCATCTTGGCCTCTGATGGGATCATGGCAGAGAAATCCAATGCAACAACTGGACAATCCTCCAGCCTTTTACCAGCCTCGAAAGAGACATCCTGGGGGGAGGCTAGACAGCAGCTGTATTAGACTGACGTTTTTGGCCTTTTTCTTGGCTGGCGGCAGACCCTCAGGATGAGAAGACTCTGCTACAGCACCTTGAGCCAACAACTTAAGATGCTGGTTTTCAAGGTAGGCAGACAAGGAGGAGAGGCAACTATGTAGGGTCTTGGGGACAAATGCTTGGCAGACAGAACACTATGGATGGTTGTGAGAAGCACCCAAACAGAAGATACACTGTGATAATCTTTATAGGGAATCTTCCTCCCTTACTGACATCTTCCCTTTCTGGATGACATGTAAACCAAAAACACGAAAATAAACAAGAGAATAAGGAAGAACCCCAATGGGGAACTCATCTGAAAATGGTTCGGTAACCAGCATAGAATAAGGCATTCAGACAGATGTTCAGTGATGGCATTCAGACTGGTAGCAAAGAACTTCTTAAGTACATATGTCTGTACATCACCGTTATGCTCTACAGCTTGTGTGGGGAGCATACGTGTGATGTACGATGCCTGTAAACACTAAACGCTTTAGTATACTGGCCGGATATTGGACTATCCTTGGTAGGAGATCCCTTATGTAAGGAATAGTGCTGCAGTGATATGGAAGGACATTATTTGTGACTTGGCTTTCCTTATTTTCTGCAGTACTTTGGGGATAAGGGTTAACAGAGGAAAGGCAAAAAGGAAAAGGCCTGTCCAAAAGAATTAGGTGTCTATCCCCCATGTTTCTCTCTGAGGAGTTCTGACCCAGAACTTTCTTAGTCACCTGTTTTGAGCAGAGGTGAACAGTTTTACTTCTGACATACCACACAGGTGGACTAGGTTGAGAAGGGTGTCTCTTTTCAAAGTCCATTTGCTGGGATCCAAAAAAACCTGCTCAGACTGTCTGCTAAAAGCTTCTCCTGTTCTGGGACATAAAAGGCTACTGGAGACAGCTGCAGTTGTCATGCTAGCTGTCAGAGTTCCATGGCCAGTGTGCACAGACAGTAAGAATGATGACACCTGTTAGATTTCTGATGAAACCTGGAATCAATTTGTCTTTGAATGCTTTCATGGCTAAAAATTGGCATCATCTCTTTTATGTTTATGTGCTGGTGTGACATACTCCTTTTTCATGTCCCTTGTACTCTGATGTCTCCCAAGTGTGTGCCCCCAGGGACAAGTCTGAGCTGTCAGAAGTCAGCACCTGGTAATATTCCTGAATCTTGAATGGGATGCCTAGGTTTGTCTTAATGCTCTCTTCCCACACATCTCTCTCTTTTTTGACTAGAAAATATTTTTTTTACTCCACTCCCCTATCATTTGTTGCAGTTTCTCTCTGAGGAGTGCCATGTCTTTCTAAAGAGTCTAAACTCAAAATTACCCTTAGAAACAAAGCATGGGCTTTATGGCGTTCTTCTAAAGACACCCAAGATCACATTAAATACAGGCAATCCATGAACAAAACCAAAAAATCAATTTTACAAGACAAAAAACAATACTACTGTAATTTACAGACAGTAAATCAAAATAACCCTCAGAAGTTTTGGGCAGGTTTAAATAATCTACTACATCCTGGACAAACTTCAACCCCAATCCCTGCTGCTACTATTGATAAAACCCCTGAAGATGTTTCTGACAGTTTTAACCGATTCTTTACTGAGACAATTCAAGCCCTAGCTAGCCAACTACCTCCTAGCTCCCCTGGTCCTGAAAGTAGCACCCCTAGAAACCTATTTGCATTCAGCTTCCAATCAGTTGTCACTTCACTTATCAGTACCTTGATCAAAAAATTAAAACCCACTACACTTTCTGCTGATCAACTCCCTGCCGAGTACCTACAAAAATCAGCTAATGCTATTGCTTACCCCGTCTCAATACTAATCAATCGAACCATAGTAGAAGCTAAAATTCCCACCATCTGGAAAATATCCTATGTAATCCCACTTTACAAAGGAGGCAGCTCAACTGAATTCTCCAATTATAGGGCAATAGCTATACTCTCTCCACTTGCAAAGATTATGGAAAAATGTATTCATAGACAACTCATGCACCACCTAATCCAGAATCACCTTATGGCAGACACTCAGCATGGCTTCCGTCCTCATCACAGCACTACTTCAGCCCTCCTAGCCTTTACCAACACCATAAACCATAATCGCAACAATAACTATATATCCTCAGCCCTCTTCTTATATCTTTCCAAGGCATTCGATATGGTTGATCGCCAACTTTTAATCCACACCCTGCAAACATTCTGTCTAGATACTAGAGCCCTTCAGTGGTTACAATCCTACCTGAATGGTCGACAGCAAGCTGTCCTCTGGCAGAACAAACTCTCTAACCCTTCTACCTAACACCCTTGGAGTACCACAAGGCTCTATACTAGGGCCCTTGCTGTTCTCCATCTTCATTAACGACCTTTATACTGTCATCCCAAAAGTGAGCTGTATCTAATATGCTGATGACTCTACTCTGATTTGCTCAGCCACATCTCCAATAGAGTTATGGTCAGCTACCCAGACCACCTTTAATACAATAGAAAACTGGCTTTCTGAACGTCATCTGATCCTAAATCCCAAAAAAACTAAAATGCTGTTATTTTCACCAACACGTAGGTCTACCGCTTTCACCTTTACCATAAATTCAAATGATGGCACAATAATCTCCCCTGACCCCTCTACAAAACTATTAGGTGTCATCATAGACAATAATCTAAAATTCGACCTACATGTTAACCAAACTATCAAAACCATCAATAAAAAACTAGGGTCACTTTACAGAATAAAAGCCTTCCTAACCCCTCCAGCTAAAATTGCCATAGCTCGCTCTCACCTTCTTTCAACCCTTCTGTATGCATCCCCTCTACTCTCGAATTTAAACAAGACTGTCCTTAACAAACTCTCAATTTGCTACAACCATATTGCCAGGTTTGCCACTGGGCTGTCTTTTAGGACACATCATTGCATCAATCTAAATCAGCTTGGGTGGCTTGAACTACCCAGCCTAATCCAGTATAACCAACTGATTATGGCCTATAAAATTCTCTATAATCCAGACAATACTCCTGCACTTAAAAATATTATCGATCCTCTAACAAACTACTAATTCAGACTAGCAAAATTAATAACACCGCCGGTGACTCTCTGTTTGCAAACTCTGTAAGTAGATCCTGGAACTCTCTTCCAGCTGATATTACCTTACTTTCCACCTTAGGTCAATTTAAAACTAGACTCAAACAACATTTGTCACTTAACTGGCTATGTCAATGTATAAAGCCTGGCTAACTCTCTCTAGAATGTGTAAAAATCTGTTAACCAGTTTACTGTGTAATTTAATATAATCCTGACTTGCGCTCAGGATTAACTCTAACCTGTGGAACTTGTTTAACTTGCTTACTTATGTAATCTCTGTAAATAGTCTGTTTGTAATATGTAATGCTGGTATTATGTAATGCTGTATCTGCTTTCCCTTGGAGCTTTTCTCCCGGGCCTCCGCTGAAAATGGACATGCATCCAGTCGGACTATCCCGGTCAACAAATGTAAAATAAATAAATAAAATAAAAGTTTTACTCAGAGTCTGCCTTCTAATGCTACACTGTCTACAGATCAAGAAAGTTGCCACATGCAGACAATGTGGCATTACAGGCAGACTCTGAGCAATAACTTTAAAGGACAGGGGAATGGAAAGAAAAATGAAAGCACATGGGAGTACAGATAAGATATCTGTAATGGCAGAAATGGGGGGGGGGTCAGAAGAAGCAAAGATTAGAGATAATAGGGAAAACAGTGGAACATGTTAACAGCTTCAAGTATCTGTGAGGGGGGTTTCAGAAGAAGGGAAGTCTGAATGAGGAAGTCAAAGCTAGAATGAGAAGGGCTGCAGTCAACTGGCACAGATTATCAGGGGTAGTGCATGACAGAAGAATGCCAAAGAAGCTGAAAAATAAGGTGTACAACACAGTGGTGCAACCAGTACCACCGTATTGTACAGAACCTTGACAGTAAAGACACAGCAATTGAGGAAGCTATATGTGACAGAGAAGAAGTGCCCAACACAGATGGTAGGATGCATACTGTGAAACAGATGAAGAAATGAGGACCTAAGAGCAAAAGTCAAAGGCTCCGATTACAGAAAAGTTCAAAGAGAACAGATTACAGTGGTTCAGATGCATGTGCAGAAAGGCAGAAGGCAGCCCGGTGAAGAAGATTTGGGACAGACAGGAAGAAGGCAAAACGAAATTAGGGTATCGATCCATAAACCTTTTTTCCCCATTTTTGTACATGGGGTCAGGGTGTCACGGTAACAATGGTGGCTAGCCTCTGGCTGAAATGCCATTTTGACAGTGAATGTGTCTATGGTAACATGACAGAGAGGATTTTGTCCTCAGGCAGAAAAGCTTTCCGTTGGACAGAGTCCATATCTGTCCACAAAAAGGTAGCCCATGTAGTGGGACAGAGCTGGCACTTTTGCATATTCAGGGTTAGGCCGACCTTCTGAAAGCAGGTCATAGTGGTTCGCATGGCTCTGTACAACTTTTCTAGTGATATGGCCTGTATTAGGTGAGTTGTTCAGATAACATTAATGAAAAAAGGTAATTATTGGTGCCAGTCATTTGGTGAAATCTCTGGGTGCACTACAGAATCCAAATATTAAGGCACACGATTAAAGCAGGATCCACCTGCTTTGAAAATTAGGAATTTTATGCATTCTTATGCAGTGGGGATGTGAAGGTAGGCATCTTTCAGATCCAAGGTTATCATCACTGCCCCTTTCATAATGAGAGGTAGCAGCTGGTGAAGAATAAGCATCCATAATATGGGGACCAGTCAGTATGGGCCACCGTGCCTTGTCCTTTCTTGGAACCAGGAAAAGTCTGAAGTAGAATCCTGTGCCTGACTCTCTTGGAGGAACAAACTGAGTGAATCCCCGCTGTAGAACAGATTGTGAGAGGGGATTAGATGTCTCTGCTGCTTTATTTTATTTATTTATTTATTTAAATTTGTTGACTGGGAGTGTCCGACTGGACGTAGGTCCATTTTCAGCGGAGGCCCGGGGAGAAAAGCTCCACAGTAAAATAAACAGAAAGTAGTTACATTGGATTACATAGCGATTAACAATTTAATATAGCAATTACTTACTACAGCTTTAGGACTGAAGGGATATAGTCTGGAGCACTCATTTACACTGGGTGATTTGCTCCCAGGCAGAAGTGAAGGAAGCCTATGCCTAAGTATCCCAAAGTGTTGTGGGGGAGGAATGGTTGAGGTGGGATTTGGGGGGGGCAGTAGGGAGGTGCTTGGAATAGTCGCAGCTGATCCACACTGGGTCCTGCATCCTTAGACACCCCAAGTATTGGCTCAGTATCAGGTTGCGACTTTCTATACTTGGTCTTTTTCCCCTAGTAGTCTTAGATTTTTCTTGTTTGGGGGAGGGGGGCAAATCTTACTGGGATAATTTCTGTTGTATTTTGGAGAGGGTAGGTAAAGTTCTTTGACAGACTTCACAGTCTTTCCTTTTTGTCTAGTCTCCGAAATACTTTCTCAGTTGTGGGTCCAAAGAGAAACTCCTTGTCAAAGGGTGGATTAAGTAATTCTGTTTTGACACGATCTGACATAGGCTGGTTCCTCAACCAAGTATGTCTGTGAGTAGCAGACCCAGCAGCAGCTACCTTACAGGATGCATCTAAAGCACTATAGCTACATTTGAGTTAGTGTTTGGTCACTTGAAGGCTAACACTGCAAAAGTCTTGGATGTCCCCTTCTTGAGGCTCTTGTCCTGTATCCCCTTTGCCTTAGATTTAATATGTTCTTGCACTGACTCAAATAATTTGAACACGTGGAACTGGCAGTTAAGAGGTCTCATGGCCAGAGCAACTAAAATGCATGTTTTCTCGCCAAATCAAATCAGTCTATGATTCTACTCTCCCTAAAATTTGGCAAGAGATTCATGGATGCTGGCCTTCTGGTTCCTTGGGGAACTCCAGAGCTGGTTCTGCCACTAAATTCTTATAAAGGTGCTTATGGAAGTCAAGCATCCTAAAGAAGCAAAATGGCTTCCTGTGAAAAAGGAATCACACTGTACTGATATGTCAGAAAACACATAATTTTAAGACCTTGTGAACAGCAGGGATCAACCATTGGTATGGGTTCAGGCAGATTAAGAAGCGTTCTGTACATGCTCTGAGCTTGAAAGAACTCTCTAGACTCCTAAATTAAGGACTCCATTATGTGGAGTGTGTACACAAATGAAAGGTCCTCAGCTGGTGAAGCTGAGAACAAAATGTCTTAAGAATATGAATCATGATGAGGAGGTAACTGTCGGCTGTGAGACCCTCTAGGGGTTGATGCCTCTTCTCTTTTCCCCACAATAAATTCTAGGTAGAGGTTCCTTTTCCTGCAAAGGCTACATGTTTCTATTGTATTCCATGAAATCCTGCACCATAGGTTCATAGGTTCATAGGTTAGTACTAAGCTAACTGCTCTTGTGAGCCACTTCAAGCCTAGCCAATTATCCTTTGTGAGACTCAAACCCTGCACCTTGTGTTTGTAAGGCAAACACCTTAACCATTAGGCCACCCTCCCCACCAGTCTGATAAGGCCCTGTGGACAGACCTAGGATGAGGTAGTGGGTGACTGGCAGAGTAGGCTGGGGCAACTGAAGTTACCATTTTGGTGTAGGTGGCTTTGACTTAGGTCAGATGGACAGCAAAGCCACATGGAGCAGACAGTCATCTGTGACCTCAATGTCGTCACTAGAGATCTCTTCCCTTACTACAACCAGAGGGATTCCGGCCTCTCTCTCCATAGCCAAGACATGTGTTGGAAGCCACGGCCTGTGAAGCTGCTCCAGACTCAACCAACATATGTTTAGTTTTAGCTTTCAAGGATGTGGATGCATCCAAAAATATTGCAGCCTCCAGATGAGCCATGCCCAGAGGACCTGGGTCCACTGTGTCAATGACCTTGACACACTGGGAGTGTGATCAGCCTCCCTGACTTCTTTCTTCTTTAAATGCTGCTCCCTGCATTCCCTCAGCGAGCTGGCTCTATTCTTAATGGTCTTGTCATTAAAGTAGACAGAGTACTAGCACCTAAGCACATCGTGCTCCAGACACAGACAGACAATAGGAATGATGGTTCCTGTGCAGAACTTGCTTGCCACTGAAAGCAATTACTCAAGTTAACTGGCATTAATCAGTAATAAAAAAGATGAAAGCAGGAGTTCTCAAGACTCAGTACTGCAATACTGTCTACAATGAACATCCTTGGTTAGTGCACAATGCACTTGTACGGAGCCTGCATTATTTATTTTACATAACTATACATGCATACACACACACACACACACACACACACACAAACACACAAACACACAAACACACAAACACACAAACACACAAACACACAAACACACAAACACACACACACGCTGGATACATTTGGTAGAACCAAGAATACAGCAGACGATCTGCAGATTCAGCCCAGGAGAATACAGTGGCAGTGTAAAAAAAGTTTCACTCGTCATTCAAAAGGTTGCAACAAAAATAATGTACAGAGAGTAGATACAGATGTGCAGTGATGTGCAAAGTTAAAAATGAAGATACAGTCATCGCATATAATTTGCACAAAAAAAAAAAAAACACAAAATAAAAAGGCAAGACGTTATTTACACAATTGCTCACTGTCATCAGGCCGACAAAAACAATGAGGCATAAGACACTATTATATACATAATGTACAATTAATCAGTTGTAATTCAGATACAGACAGATAAAACAAACAAGCACGCAAACAGGGGAAGAGGGACAGGTTGGACAGAGCAGAGCCTTAGGGAAGCTAAGGAAATTAGTCATTAAGAACTTTCTTCTGCTCTTCAACCATCTTCTGGCTTTCATAGGGAATTATTTACATAGTATGCCAAGACCCTTAAGTACAACAAAATATTACTATAACAGAACTGTGACTGTATTAGAAATTAATAAAACTATGCATGATACTGTTGGAAGATAGAACTGTAATTGTGTTACAGTGACCTTTCCCCAAAGATCTGATGTTATGGTAAGTACCAAACCCTTGTTCACACTTTCTTCTACCACAAAGGTAATTTTAATGACAATCAGATGGATCTCAGTGTTAAATGCATCCATGAGACGTGGAAAGCTACAGGATCTCCTGTACCACAGTCATACCAAAACATGTCCTACAACTGGAAGGTGCTTTCAACTTGGGAATATTATGTGATGACATATACAGTTACACAACCCAATCTGAAACACACTGGAGATGTAGCTGCCTCCCTATCAGGGTACATTTAGTGTGCCTTGTACACATTTTTTTATTATACTTGCTGTGTAGGCTGTAAGCCCAGCTAGCTGGACTTCTGTAAATAATTCTATGTTACTTGTGAATAGTAATATGATTTGCATGCTTGTCTTACAATTGTAAGAAAACTATATGTTATTTGTATATTAAACTACTGGTGTGTTGAACTATATGTTCTGTACTGAGCTTCAACAATCTAACTGCAGTGTACCCTGCTGGAAAAGAGCAGAAATGTGTATAAACTATATACCTATGTGAATTCATGTTTTTTAGTAGTAGCTGGAACATACAGAGTTACCTTGCAAACTCTGAGAAAATAAGTGAAGAGTTTTACGATGTGTTATAAAGTTAGTTAAGACAGCAAAAATATAGGATGTCTACAGCTAGAAATTCTTTCTATTGTTTGCAAACAGAAATAATTACAGGTTTCAAGGGTAAAAGTATTTAACTTTTTTACAACTTTCAGTTCCAGGCAACTTCTTAAGGATAAGTATTTCTGACACAGAGGTGCTAATTTTAAAGTTTCTGTTAGCCTGGGAACTAAAGGCAGAAGTGACAAGAATGATGTAATCTGAGATAAATCAGCAGAAATGTTTGATAGTATTTTAACTATCTCAGAGAGAAAGTCAAGGCATTTTTCATTTTGTATTGGATCTGAACACATCCATCGTCAGCACTTCTCATCTGTATTTGCCTTGCTCTATAAGTAAGACTTAGATCATAGTATCTCTCTTAGAGATAGATAGGAATATAATAAGATCAATCTAGATGTTTTCTGTATTTATGTGAGACTGTCCTGCAATGTTGTTTTAAAGTATTTCCTATGATTCTAAACTCTGTTGTCACTGTGTTGAGTTATTGAGTATTGTCTTGTGTTATTATTTATTATTAAATATATTTAAACCTTTTAATTGTGGTTGGTTTGTTTAGAGATATTTAAGCTCTTAGAGTATTTGCATGTATCTGGTAACACGGTACAGGCCACTCTTAAATAGCCTTAAAGTCTGGGACACACTTACCATGTGGATAATAGTGACATTACACAGTAGAATTGGTCACCCTTTGGGAAGGGCCTTACAGTAGCTGATAAGCAGAGCTGGTTGGTGGCAGTGATTTCTACCTTATATTCTGGGCAAAAGGGGGCATAGCTAGTGACCCTACGCCAGCTTTCCCCAGGAGTGTTTGCAAGTTTGTATATAAATCACATCTCAAAGTGTGTGTGTGTCAGCTACTTGGGCAGGGACAAGAAGCACTGGTTGGACAGAGAGGGTGCTGGAGGCCTTAGCTTGGCCACTCGGCTGACATCTTAACACTATAGTTGTGCCAGTGGGGAGTCTTAATGGGGATCTGGAGAGAGAGAGAGAGAGAGAGAAACCAGCCCCCGACTGACTGTGATCTCTGTGTGCTCTTAAGGGAAATTGTACTTTACTGTGTGTGTACTTGTCATCCTCCCAATGTGCATGTCCCTCACTGATGCTAGTGGTGTGGATTGAAGCTCCTTGATTACTGGGACAGTGCAGGGGCGTCACACTTTCCACAAAAAAAAGCAATACAGCAGGTCAGGCCTGATTACTGTTTGGTAGGCCATTTACCCCTTTTCTAAATACAACAAAAAAGCTGATCAGTTTTTCCTGACTGCATTAATTTTAGTATAATATCTAAGCTGTACATCTTCATCCAACAAATTTGACAGACGTTCTCCATCACTTTGCTAGTTTGGGTAAAAGACACCGCAGATACAGTTTTTGGCACAAAAGATGGGTTAGTATTGAGTAACATACTTTCATTACGAACCGCCAGGTAAAATGGCTTACAAATGAGAAATTAAAATTGAAATTCTTCAACCAAATGCAAAACCAGCTGAAATGCGTGATTTCCTAAAAGTGAATTTAAACTCCTTTGCACCTGCTGGTTCAAAAGGACTAAAATCGTATCTTCCCCACACAGAATTCAAATTGTACCCAGCACATATATCACTTATTTAGTGTCTTAAGGGAAGAATTCCTTTAAGGAAAGCCTTTTAAGATGACTATGCTTTAATCTGAGGGAAAAGTTGGTAAACAAGAAAATAATGCCGATAAATAAACTTGAATCATGTATATACCAAGGTAGGGACTTTCTGTATGGTGCTCTTTTAGGCTATATGTGAACACTCACTCTTAGTGCAACTACAAATGCAGTCCCGGACAAGTGCTGGATCTCATGTTTTGAATTAAGGGGGGAAGGGTGCTGCAACTGCAAGCTGCAGGCCTAACTGCTCCAAGGAGCACAGATAATTTGATAGCCTGAAGTGCAAAAGAAATTACTTGTTTTCCAAGAAAACAAATGTAAACCATTTTATCAGATATATTTATAAACCATGGGAAGGCGACTCTTGAATGAGTATGTAGATGGACTGTCTCTCAAAGCAGTTATTGAGTGATATATTTGGAATGCTGAAGAAAATGAGGGATTCTATGCTCATATAGCAGAACAGGCTCCTTCCTTAAAAATCTGGTAAAAATATGTATCCAAATTTTGCATTTGTTGTTACATTAGTTATATTTTTTATATTTTATTTGTAGTAGGGATGGTTAGGAAGACCGCCTATTTTTGTCATCAGTAAAGCTGAAATCTAGGTCTCTCTCTCTCTGTATATATGTGTATATATATATATATATATATATATATATCTATATCTATATCTATATATATATATATATATATATATATATATATATATATATATATGGATCCCTATCATATGATCGAAGTTTCAAAACTTTGAAATTCATATGGTCGAGACCATATGATCAAACTTTTGAAACTTCAATCATAAAAGAACAAAAAAATAAAAACAAAAACTTTTTTTAAAGCATTTCTTTGGGAGGGGGGCAAGCCCCCCACAGCCCCTACATATTAAAAAGACAACTCTGAGATCTCACTATAGTGAGGAAAAGGGTCAATTTCCAGATCTGCGCTGTACCTCGATCTCCATTCATAACATCTGATGTTTCAAAACTTTGATCATATGGTCTCAACCATATGAAGTTCTAAGTTCTGAAACTTTGATTATATGATAGGGATCTATATATCTATATGTATCTGCAGTTCTTCTAGCTCTGAAAACCTTCTATCCTATCCTTCAACCGGGCCCCCTTCAGTATTCACAGACACCACGGTCATGTGGTATCTCAACAAAAGGGAGGGACCAAATCCTACATACTATGCCGGATAACATTACAAATATGGGACCTCACCTCCAGGCACAGTTTAACACTGCAGGCAACATACATCCCCTCTGAGGAAACAAAAGTACAGTTTTGTACCTACCATAACTGTAGATGTTCGAGTGTTCACCCTGCTGCAGTCATCACACTTGGGTTATCCTGCCATCAGGCGGTCCCGCAGTCGGCCCGAATTCCAAAGTCTTGGTCCGGCATCGGTTGCTGCCGCTTCTTCCCTGACGTCAGTGCGCCAGGGGTATATAAGAGGCATCCAACGCCATTTTCTTCAGTTTTTCTTGCCCCAGATGTCAGCTGCCCCCAACAGGTAGGCAAAATATATATATTGCTATATAAAAAATGTACATATAAAAATAAAACAATACCTTCAGGCACAAGCAAATATACCACAGAGGTTGTATAGGATAGAATGGTATAGATAAGTCCAGCTTAGTTCAGAGGGGATGGGGGGAGGGTAACCTGGACTGCAGCAGGGTGAACACTCGAACATCTACATTTATGGTAGGTACAAAACTGTACTATGTTAATCATGTTACCCTGCTGCAGTCATCACACTTGGGTTGAATCCCAAAGCTAAGGATGGGTGGTGGAGTTAAACTGGGTTAGAAGAAGCTAGTAGGCCCTGCAAAACTGCAGTGGCAAAACCAGCTCTAGTCTTAGAACATAGAGGTAAGTGATAGTGTTTGGTGAAGGTGTGCACTGAACTCCATGTTGCAGCTTCCAGAATATCCTTGATGGCACCCCCCTGAGAAAGGCTGCTGATGTAGCTGTAGCCCTGGTGGAGTGGGACCTAATGTTAGTAGGTACCGGTTTCCCATGATGCGCGTAGCAGAAATGTATGCAATGTCCTATCCATTTTGCCTGTGAATGTCCAAAGAGTGCAGGAGTCTTTCTCCTTTGTTCTGGGGATTTGAGAAAAAGGTGGGCAAATGAATGGTTTGGTTTAGGGCCACAATGGATACCACCTTTGGCATAAAGGAAGGGTTAGTTCATAGAGAGACTCTGTCTTGATGAAAAATGAGGAATGGCTCCACTGCCATTAGTGCCTGTAACTCTGAGACTCTTCTAGTTGAAGTTATTGCTAGTAGCAGGGCAGTTTTCAATGAAAGAAATTTTAAATCAGCTGAAAAAGCTGGTTCAAAGGGCGGCAGTGTAAGCTTTTCCAGAACAAAGTTGAGATCCCAAGTAGGTGTTGGTGCTCTCCTGGGCGGTCTTATGTTCTTAGACCCTCTGAGGTACTGTCTTAGGAGTGGATGTGAAAATAGAGAAGGATCCGTGTTGTAATGGAGCTGAAATTGCTGAGGCGTGGGATCTTAATAGATGAAAAGGAAAGTCCTTTGTGCAACATCTCAGTTAAATATTGCAGAATCTGAGGAATGTTGGGATCAAGGAGATTTTGGCCTTTAGCCTGGTTCCAGGCGCAAAATCTTTTCCATTTGTCTGAATAGGTTTTCCTGGTGCTGGGCCTCCTGGCCTCCAGAATGACATCCATGACAGCTTTGGATAGAGGTGTTGGCTGGTTGTTTAGGTAATTTGCCATGCAGCCAGATTTAAAGTCTTGAGCAGGCTGTGTAGAATCCAATTGTCTCGCTGAGTGAGCAGGTGAGAAATTTGTGGTAAAATCCATGGTGGGCCGTGGGCCATGTTCCTTAGAATTGGATACCAGTGCTGGCGTGGCCAGTCTGGTGCAATGAGTATCATTTGTGGCCTCTCTAATCTGACTTTCAGTCATTGCTTGCCTGCATAGAGGGTAGGAATGTGTGCCCCCTTGCTTGTGTATATACCACATTACTGTGATATTGTCCGTCTTTATTAGTAGTTGTCCTGGGTGTAAGAGGTCCTTGAAAGCTGTTAGGGCATTCTGTACTGCTAGCATTTCTTTTTGATTGATATGCAGATGCTATTGATCTGTAGTCCATTTGCCCTGAATGCACTGTCCTGCCATGTGTGCTCCCCAGGCATAGTCCGATGCATCTGCTGTCATAGTTTGCCTGGCTGTGGGTAAGGTGAAAGGCTGACCCTTGTTGAGGTGACATGCCTGTGCCCACCATAGAAACTCCTGTTGAAGGCAGGGAATGAGTGGTATCATTGTTTCCAAGCTGTGGCTGTGCTGAGTCCATACGCTTTTCAGGTACCATTGTAATTTCCTCATATGCAGTTTTGCAAATGGTATTAGTAGTATGCAAGATGCCATGAATCCCAAGGCCTGCAGAATTTTTCCTTGCAGGGAGTTGGGTCTTTGTTGCCATTATTTTGAAGTATTGGGTCAGCTGTTGTTGCTTGTCTGGCATGAGATAAGCCATCTGGGCTGTTGTATTCAAGCTGGCACCCAGGAATATTATGCTTTGTGAGGGCACTAGTTTTGATTTCTTTTCATTTACTGTGTACCCTAGGCAACTTAGAAGGTGTTTGACAAATGCCAGCCGCTTTAAAAGAATGTCCTTGCTTTCTGCTTGAATAACGCAGTCGTCCAAGTATGGGTATATTTGAATTCCTCTTTGTCTGCAGTATGCAATTACTGGTGCCAGGCATTTTGTGAAGACCCTGGGAGCAGTAGATAAGCCAAAGGGCAGTGCAGAGAATTGATAGTGGGTTGAACCTGCCATGAAGCGGAGGTGTCTTCTGCAATTTTGTCTGATAGGGACATGCAGGTATGCCTCCTTGAGGTCCAACATTACTAGTCAAGCATTCTTGCCCAGCATGGGAAGAAGCTGCTGTAGTGTTAGCATCTTGAATTTTGGTACTTGCAGATAGGTGTTCAGAATTGAAAGATCCAGAATGGGTCTCCATGCTTTGTCCTTTCTTGGGACTAGAAAGAGTCTTGAGTAAAATCCTTGTCCTTGCTCCTGTGTAGGTACCTGCTGAATGGCTCTCATGTCCATGAGAGCTGTAATTTGTTTTTGTGCCTCTGCCCATTGATTTGGTGGCAGGTTTGGCATTCCTTTTATCCTTGGCAAGGTATGAAAGTGGAATCTGTATCCTTGTGAGACAATGTTTTGGACCCATTTGTCTTTTGTGATGATGTGCCAGTTGTCTGCAAAAAGTGCTAACTTTCCTCCCAAGGGAGCTGCCAAGAGAGATTTGCTTGGTAGTTTGAGGGTTGAGTCATTGTGTTTGTCTTCTGCTAGTTTGAGGCCTGTCTTCTCCTCCTTTCTGGGTAGCAGTACCCCATTGGCGAGGTTTGTAAGGGCCTTGTGACTGACCTCTGCACCTGGGGCGTCTGTATTTGCCCCTCTGTGATCTGTCAGAAGCTGGAAAGGACCAGTTTTTTGTTGGCCAATTTCTGCTGAAACGAGGGGGTTGTACCTGTAAAAAATCCTTGACCGTCTGCACAGACTTTGCCTTATCCTCCATTTTCTTTAAAACCTCTTCTGCTTTGACACCAAATAATACATCCTGCTGTAAAGGTGCATCCAATAATTTTGCTTTAAAATGATCAGGTAGGGTTTGTTCTTTAAACCAAGCATGTCTACGTATGACAGACCCAGTAACAGCTGCTCTACAGAAAGCTTCCAATGAATCAAATCCACATTGTAAAGTATGTTTGCCCACCTGTTCAGCTGCATGCAACAGATCCTGCATTTCCTTGAATTCAGACTGTTCAGAATGTGTGCTCATCTTTTGTTTTAATTGAGACATTAGGAATTGCTGATATTTCAGCATGTGAAAGTGACAATTTAATGCTCTCATAGCCAGTGTAGCTGAGGTGTATATCTTCTTTCCCCATCTATCTAGAGCTCTGGAATCCCCTTCAGAGGGCACAGGATTTTTAGCCATAGAATCTTTAGCCCCTTTGGGACCCTGGGAAATTGTTTCTGGGTCAGCCACAGGGCTTTTATAAAGGAATTTGTGAGAGTCAGGTACTCTGTAGTATCTGTCTGGTTTGGCTGGAGCAGGAGGTAAAGAGTCTGGATTTAGACTAGACTCCAAGTAAACATCATCCACAATGTCTAAAACTGGAGGGCTAGCCAGTGGTCTGTGCTGGGGTAGTAAAAGGAACTCTCGGAGCCTTTTCTTAGAATCAGAGTAGTCCTGGCCTTCCCAGTGGAAATGTTCCCTTATGGTATGTAAAGTTTCCCCAAAGGAGTAGTCTTCAGGCGGAGATGCTGAGGGAATAGAGTCTTCAGCATCAGAGTCTTCATAAGGGGGAAAAGCGTAATCCTGTTCCTCAGAAGAATCTGAGGAAATAGAAACCTGTTCAGAGGAAGGGAAGCATAATCCTCCTCTTGTCTTGATCTTTTATCTGGAGGGGGATGGGAACCCCTAATTAGGGTAATCAAATCTTCAGCCATCTTAAGCATCTGTTTCTTAGGCATGGGGCCTTGAACTGGAGACTGATGTACAGTCTTTTTTGGTTTTAATGGAGTTTTAAGCTTAGCATAAGATTTAATGGTGAATGTAGTCGGTCTGAAGACACCTTCATGCAACCAAAGGTGTTTCTACTGCACCGGGATCTCCTTCTGCTCTGGTGTCAGAAGGCCCTAATGAAGATGGCTGCGACGACCTAGTACACTCCACTTGAGAATCCGAAGCTGTCTGGGGTTCCAATTCTGCGGTAGTCAGGGGCTGTGTAGGCGCCTCACTGAAAACCAGAGAACCGGCAACAGGCCAAGCAGAGGCCTCGGAGTCTGGCTTGTTCCTAGCCTGCCTGCCCTTATCCTTGCGTTTTTTATGCATGCCGGTCGTCGGCTGCTCCGACAGCATGATAAAATTACATTTCTTACCAAAGTAATGTCATGTGAAGTCAAAACGGCATTTGATAGTTCGTTTATTAAACCTAGCACAAAACCGGCAAACTGTGACGTCGTGGTCTGGGCCTAGGCAAGGAATACAATAAGAATGGAAATCCTTATGAGGAATTTGCTTCCCACAAGAAATGCAATTGTTAACTTTTTCTGACATCGGACTGAGGCAAGAAAAGGTTCCCCAACGGAGTACTTAGCTTTATTGAAGACTTCGGACTGAAATTCGATTCGAAAATCTCAGGTGTCGGCTGACCGGCACTTGCAAACTGCTTCTGCTTTGGGCACCGCGCGGCAAGAAAGACTGAAGAAAATGGCGTCGGATGCCTCTTATATACCCCTGGCACACTGACGTCAGGGAAGAAGCGACAGCAACCAACGCCGGACCAAGACTTTGGAATTCGGGCCGACTGCGGGACCGCTTGATGGCAGGATAACCCAAGTGTGATGACTGCAGCAGGGTAACATGATGAACATCAAGCAGATATTCTCAGCAGAAAGTACAGTTTTGTACCTACCATAAATGTAGATGTCCGAACAGGAATGCATCTGCAGTCCTTACAAATGGGTTGCCCTGTCGTCAGGCAGCCCTTCGGTCGGCCGGATTCCAAAGTCTGGGTCTGGCCTCGGCTGGTGTCGCACTTCACCCGACGTCATAGCTGCAGCTTTTCGGGTATAAAGGCATCAGCCGACGCCATCTTCTTCAGTGTTTCTTGCCCCAGATGCCATTCGCCCTCTTGGATAGGCTAAATTTTGGATAAATGCCAATGTTTCCAAATAATAGAGAGCAAACACAAAAAATAAGCATGTATGTACATATATACAAACAAATACACCATAATAGATCCCCCCCAGCTAGCTATTAGATGGGCAAATACCCTAGGAATACCTCAGAGGGGAAGGAGGGAGGGTAATCCTGACTGCAGATGCATTCCTGTTCGGACATCTACATTTATGGTAGGTACAAAACTGTACTATGTCCTTCAAGGATGCATCTGCAGTCCTTACAAATGGGTAGAATACCATAGCCAAACTAGGGGAGGAGGAAGAATAAATTATGGTGTAGTTAGGATCCCTTGCAAAACAGCAGTGGCAAACCCTGCTCGAGATCTAGAGTATAAGGGTAAGTTATAATGCTTGGCAAATGTATGCACGGAGGTCCAAGTAGCAGCCTCTATAATGTCCTTGGTAGCCACTCCTCGTAAGAAAGCTGTGGTAGTCACTGTAGCCCTTGTAGAATGAGGCCTGATGTTCTCTGGAGTTTGCTTTCCATGGTAGGAGTAACAAAATCTGATGCAATTTCCTATCCACTTGGAGATTGTCTGTTTTGAAATTGCTTTTCCTTCCCTTCCTGTTGCATATGCTACCAGAAGCTGATCAGTTTTTCTATTGCCCTTGGTTCTGTCCAGGTAGTAGCGTAACTGTCTATGTACATCCAGAGTATGCAACAGCCTTTCCCCTGTTCTGTGGGTTGGGGAAGAATGTAGGTAGGTGGATAGCCTGGTTTAAAGACACTCTGGATACCACCTTAGGCATAAATGTAGGATTTGTTCTCATGGACACTCTGTCTTGATGGAAGATCAGGAAGGGTTGTACTGCCATTAAAGCCTGTAGTTCAGAAACCCTTCTTGCTGAGGTGATTGCCAGCAGGAAAGCAGTCTTCCAGGATAGGTATTGTAGTTCTGCTGTTGCTGCTGGTTCAAAGGAGGAGTGTCAATTTTTCTAGCACAAAGTTCAAGTCCCATGCTGGCAATGGTGGTTTCCTAGGAGGTTTTACATTTTTAATTCCTCTCAGAAACTGTGTGAGCAGAGGATGCGAGAAGACAGGGGGATCGAAGCTGTATTCTGCCGAAATAGCTGATGCATGTATCTTGATGGAGGAATAGGACAGGCCTGTATGGAATAGCTCTGCCAAGTACTCCAGGATGTTGGCTATGTTTACCATTGACACATCTTTTCCCTTTTCAGTACTCCAAATGAGAAATCTTTTCCATTTTCCTGCATAATTCCTTCTTGTTGAAGGCCTGCGGGCCTCAAGGATAATGTCTTTAACCCTTTGGGATAAATTTGGGTTAGTTGCTCTTATGTAATGTTCCAGGCAGTCAGCTGCAGAGTTTTCAGGTTTGGATGCAGGGTGTTGTAGCCGTTCTGTGTTAACAGCAATGGGTTCAGGGTAGTGTCCACATTTGTCCCGAGACATGCTCCTCAGTAATGGGTACCAATGTTGTCTTGGCCAGTCTGGAGCTATCAGAATGATCCTTGGACGTTCCTGTTTGATTTTTAATAACACCTTGTGCATCAAAGGAAGGGGTGGGAATGCATATGCTGTCAGGCTTTTCCAACTGAAGGATAGAGAGTCCACCTTCCAAGCAAGTGGGTGGTACGTCCTTGTGCAGAATTTCTTGAGCTGGTGATTGAGTGGGGATGCAAATAAGTCTATTTGTGGTAGTCCCCATTTCCTTGTGATGGTCTTGAAGATGTCCGGGTGTAGCATCCATTCGTGGGCATCCGTGGTAGTTCTGCTTAATATGTCTGCTAGGATGTTTTCTTTTCCCGGTACAAAAATTGCTTGCAACTGAATGTTGTAGCTCAGAGCCATATTCCAAAGGTCCAGTGCCATCCGGCATAAAGGGTATGAATGTGTGCCTCCCTGTTTGTTGATGTACCACATGACTGTGGTGTTGTCTGTCCTTATCATCAACTGCCCTTCTTGGAGGAATGGTCTGAAATTCTGAATTGCCAGTTTTACTGCCAGCATTTCCTTTAGATTTATGTGCAGGTGCAGCTGATCTTGAGTCCATAGGCCTTGTATGCACTTGTCCAACATGTGGGCTCCCCAACCGAGGTCTGAGGCGTCCGTTGTGATGGTTTGGCTTGGTTGACTGCTGTAAAAGGGCAAACCTGTGTTTGACTGACATGCCTGAGCCCACCATAGGAACTCTTGTTTCAGGCATGGAATTAGTGGTATTTTGGTTTCTAGGCTGTGCCTGTGTTGAGACCATAAATTCTTCAGGTACCACTGTAGCTTTCTCATATGCAGTCTGGCATGAGGGACCAGAAGTATGCAGGATGCCATGAAGCCCAGGGCTTGCAGTACTTTTCTTGCTGTTAGTTGGTTCTGTTTTGTTAATGCCAAGAAGTAGAGAGGAAGTTGTTCTTGTTTTTCTGCAGTTAGGAATGCCATCTGCCTTGTTGTGTCCAATTCTGCACCTAAGAAGGTTATTCTTTGGGATGGTATCAGCCTTGACTTTTTTATATTGACTGTATATCCCAGGGCTTGCAGCAAGTAAATGACTCTTTGTAAGTCTTCTGCTAGTTTGTTTTTGTTGTTCGCTTGTATCAGGCAGTCGTCCAGGTATGGATAAATTTGAATTCCCCGAAGCCTGCAATGAGCAATTACTGATGCCAGGCATTTCGTGAACACTCTGGGCGCAGTAGATAAGCCAAAAGGCAATGCTGAGAATTGATAATGCTCTGATCCTGCAAGAAATCTGAGGTATCTTCTGCAATTTGGTCGTATGGGGACGTGCAGGTATGCCTCCCTGAGATCTAGAGTCACCAGCCAAGACTCCTGGCCCAGCATGGGAAGAAGCTGCTGTAGGGTCAGCATTTTGAATTTTGGAACAATGATGTATGTGTTTAAAGCGGACAGGTCGAGAATAGGTCTCCAATTTTTCTCTTTTCTTGGTACCAGGAAGAGTCTGGAGTAAAATCCCTTTCCTTGTTCCATAGATGGTACCTTTTCCACAGCTCTCATTCTTGCTAATTGAGCTATTTGTTTTAGAGCTTCTGTCTTTTGATTTGGTGGTAGGTTTGGCATTCCTCTTTTTCCTGGTAAGGTATGGAAATGAAATCTGTAACCTTGGTCTATAGTTTGCAAAATCCACTTGTCCCTTGTGATAGGTTCATAGGTTCATACTAGGCTATCTGCCCGAGGGCATTTACAAGCCTAGCCCATAGTTTTGTGGCTTACGCCACCCCTTTAGTATGGGGAACTATACCCATTATTTTGCTGTGCCTCTGTTGAGCAGTGACACTGAGGTAATCCCTGGGGTATATCTGCGATCTCCCATCCATTGGTCAAGATTTCTCTTGAACAAGGCCAGCGAGGTGCTCTGCCTCACATATACCGGGATTTTATTCCACAGCATAGGGAGTCTTTGGGTGATGAATCTATCCCTCCAGCACGTCCTATTAATAGCCGTGTCGAGGTTTAAGTCTCCGCCCTTGTGGCTCTGACGGATCTAGATTTTTGAGGTGAAGCATATTCATCAAATCTGGGTTTGACATGGCCTTGTATGTTAGGCAAAGGTCACCTCTGAGCAGCGGTGGCGACTGAATAGAGCTGGAGTTCTTTCAGTCGGGCAGCATAGGACAGATGTTTGAGACCCTTTATCCTTTTGGTGAGGAACTTTGTGGCCTCTCCAGCTGCTGCAAGTGTCGGGTCAGATACATTCCGAATGGGGCATTGTACTCAATCATTGGTCTGATGAGTGATGAGTATAGGGAGACTATGACCTCCTTGATCTAGATGAGAATCCCTTCATGATAAGGTGGGCAATGTAGAAGGTCTTCCTAACTACTTTAGCTACATGGGTGTCGAATGACAGACTACTATCAACCTGGGTCCCCAGGTCCCTGATAACTTCTTCTGTACTCAGTGGATTGCCACCTATTTGGTAGCTAGGGGTAACCTTGTTTTCGAAGGGTATGACTATGCATTTTTGGCATTTAACTTTAGGCCATGGCTCTGGCACCAGTTATCCGTTTCTGTGAGACCCTTCTGAAGGATATCTGTGTCAGATGTGTTTTCTACTATGGCCCAGTTTGCAGTCATCTGCAAACTTTGTCAGCCATAACCCTCCTGTGTTTGCTTGTACTGAAAAGTAGATGCCAAACAAGAGTGGGCCCAGGACTGAGCCCTGTGGTACACCACTTGTGACAGGCTTTGAGTCTGACATGGCGCCAGCAACTCTGACCCTGTGGGTTCTGTCACTCAGCCAGTTTGCAACCCATCTTGTGATGTATGGGTTAACATTTAAGCTGATGAGTTTTCAATGATACCCGAGTGGGTATTGTATCAAAGGCCTTCGCCAGATCGAGGTAGGCTGTATGGACTGCCTTTCCCTCATCAATGGCTTTGGTGACTGTTTGGAAAAAGTGAACCAAGTTTAGAAGGCATGATCTGCCTTTGACAAAGCCAAACTGGGATGGATCCAAAGTCTGCAAATTTCCTATGTCTTTATTTATGAGGTCCATTATGATCCTCTCCATGGCTTTGCAGATAAGGCTTGTCAAGCTAATGGGCGGTAATTTCCAGGGTCGGTGGAGACACCGCCTTTGTGAAGTGGGACCACAGTTGCAGTGCGCCACTCCTGAGTGTATCCAGAGGTAAGACTATGATTAAACAGCTGTCCTAGCTGTGGGTTTAATTCCTCGTTGAGTTCGTGGAGCACACAGCCGGGGACACCATCAGGTCCCATGGATGCTGTGTTTTTTGCTTTGGAGAGAGCAGTTCTCACTTGGGCGTTGGAGATGTTTGGGGGGCTGCAATCGCTTGGTATAGATATCTCTCCTTTTGGGGGGGAGAAGTTTGCACTGAACCTGCCAGCCAGTATGTTGGCAATGTCTGTAGGATCAGTAATCTTCACATCATTTTGAACTAGTTCTGAGCATATCTGGGAGTTTCCTCCCAGGTTTCTAACATAGCTAAAGAAGGCCTTATGATTGTCTTTTGAGTCTTTAGCAGTGCCAGTTTTTTGAAAATAAGGCTAGCTTTCCGCCTAAGGGTGCTGCTATCTGTTCCCTGGTAGGCGGTGCCAGAGTCAAGTCACTGTGATTGTCCTGTTGCAGTGGTAATAGTTGCGTCTGTGCCTCACTGGTTGTTACCCTGCCACTGGCGTCCCCTGTAGGCACCACCTCTGGATTGATTTCTGCCTCTTGAACGCCTATTCCTGCCTCTCTGTGCTTTAGAGGAGTCTGGAAAGGACCAATTTTTGGAAGGCCAGTTTCTGCTAAACCTTGGAGGCTGAACCTGTAAGAAATCTTTCACTGTTTGTACAGATTTTGTCTTCTCTTCCATTTTCTTCAGTACCTGCTGAGCAGGAGAACCAAACAAATTGACCTTATCCATAGGAGCATCTAATAGTTTTGCTTTAACATGATCCGGCAAGGCCTGTTCTTTCAACCATGCATGCCTTCTGATAACTGTGCCAGTCATGGCTGATCTAAAGGAAGCCTCCAGTGCATCATAGCCGCATTTTAAAGAATGGTTACTAACCTGTTGAATGTTATGCACCATTTCTAGAACATATTTATTATCTAAAGTGTCCTCAGAGGACAGTTTCTTAAGTTAACTGATCAAGCATAAACTCCTGATATTGGATCATATGAAATTGACAGTTCAATGCCCTAGCTGACAGAGTAGCAGAGGTGTATACTTTTTTACCCCATCTCTAAGGACCTGGACTCCCTTTCAGAGGGGAGGGGATTTTTAACAGAGGTAGATGCTACTACTTTAGGCCCCTGGGAGATGGTCTCGGGATCTGCAAGGGGAGCCTTGTATAAATGGTGATGTGTGTCCGGGACCCTGTAGAACCTATCGGGCTTAGCAGGGGCTGGAGGTAAAGTATCAGGAGCAGTACAAGCATCATTAAATGCATCATCTACAACAGAAAGAACTGGAGGTATAGCTAAAGGCCTATGTTGTGGTAAATGCAAAAAAGCCCTAAGCCTTTTCCTGGAGTCTGAGAAATCTTGTCCCTGCCACTGAAATTGCTCCCTCATGGCATGTAAGGTTTCCCCAAAGGAGAATTCCTCAGGTGGAGAGGCAGAAGGAATAGACTCCTCAGCATCAGAGTCTTCATATGGAGAAAGAGGAGCCTCTGGATGGTCTGTATTGTCTGAATACTCAGAGGAATCATCCGAGGACACTGGTTCAGGGGGCTCTGCTCTAGGTCTCTTTTCTGGAGGTGGTTGAGAGGCCCTGTCTGGATGAGGTTGGGATCCCCTTATTAAAGAGATGAGATCCTCTGCCAGAGAAAGCATTTGGGAACTGGAACTGGGCCTGTGAGAGGGGGGCTTAACAGGCACAGACTTAGAAGTTTTGGCTGCTTTAGCCCTGGCAAAGGCCTTTATGGACATGGCTGCAGGAGGCCTAGCAGCACCACGTGCAGGGGTTGAAACATCCAGGGGAATGGTGTCCGATAATTCCTGTGAAACCACAGCAGCAGGCTGGATTTCAGAGGCCGATTCTACCAGGTTAGAAGAGGCCTCGGTAGAAGGCATGGATTCTGCTGAAGTTAGAACCGTTTGCTCGGTTTCGGCCGAAACCGAGACACTCATGTTTGCTTAACCGCGGCTTCGGCCGAAACCGCGGACCGCGAATGTCGGTCCTTTTCTTTGCGTTTTTTAGCAACTTGTGAAGTCGGAGGATCCGACGGCATAATGTACGCGAAATCAGAGCCGAAAAACTGTTCAGCAAACTCCGACTGACGTCTAAGCGTCCGTCGGTTAAAAGATGCACAGGCTAAACAAGCTGCTACGTCGTGGTCTGGGCCTAAACAAGGTAAGCAGTAAGAGTGGAAATCTTTATGAGGTATTTGTTTCCCACAAGTTAAACAGTTATTCACTTTTTCTGACATCGGCTGAGGCAAGAAAGAGTCCCCAACGGGGTACTTAGGTTTTTAGAAGTCTTCGAAGTAGTATTCGGTAGTAGTAATCTCTGGATCTGATCGACCGGCACTTGCGAACAGCTTCTGCTTCGGGCGCCACGCGGCAAGAAAGACTGAAGAAGATGGTGTCGGCTGATGCCTTTATACCCGAAAAGCTGCAGCTATGACGTCGGGTGAAGTGCGACACCAGCCGAGGCCAGACCCAGACTTTGGAATCCGGACGACCGAAGGGCTGCCTGACGACAGGACAACCCATTTGTAAGGACTGCAGATGCATCCTTGAAGGACATCATCCTCTCTACAGCACGAGTGGAAGCTGAACAGGGACACCTTTCTAGACATTGTCTACCGGTGGGGCACACCTCAGGTAGATCTGTTTGCCTTCCCCCAGAAAAGACAACTGAAAAAATTCTGCACCAAGGACCACTCTCCTTGCCTGGAGGGTAGATGCCTTCAGCATTCCATGGAAGGGACATTTTTTATATGCTTTCCCACCCTTCCCTCTCATTCAAAAAGTCCTCCTGAAAATCAGGAAGGACAAACCAAAAATCTTGCTGGTGACTCCCTGCTGGCCAAAGCAGCACTGATTCCCCCTACTTCTCTCATTAGCCAAGGGCAGTCACCACAAGTTACCCCACAAGGTGGACCTTCTCACACAACAAAAGGGATCTCCAATTCACCCTCACCAGCAGATGTTAGGCCTAACACTCTGGGTGATAAACTTCAAATCCCTTTCAGACACCACTACTCAGAGGATGTGCTTTTAGTCCTGAGGGAGGCCAGGAAACCTACTACTAGGAAATCCTACTTATCAACTTATCAAAATGGGAAAGATTGCCCAAATGGTGTCTCCATAAGGACAGGGACCCCTGCCAGGTATACCCCCCCCCGTCCTTACCTACGTGTGTGAACTAATTAAGGCTGGTCTTTCGTACTCTTCAGTAAAAGTCCACTTATCAGCAATTTCAGCCTGTCTACCACTAGACCCCCCCCCTTTACTATCCAGGCCAGATGTCAAACTATTCTTAAAAGGGGTCTTACACATCAGACCACAAAGAACACCCATCTCATCCCCCCATGACCTAAATTTCATTTTGGAAAAACTAACACTGGCCCCATATGAAGCAGCTAGTGCTGCTACGCTACAAATGTGTACATGAAAGACTGTACTGCTGGTAGCCCTTACTTCAGCTAGTAGAGTGTTAAGAGTTACAAGCTCTTATGGACTACTCTACCTACACTACCTTCCATAAGGATAGGGTGACCCTACGCACTAACCCTTCCCTCATACCTAAAGTGGTCAACGAACTGTCCCTAAACCAGTCCACTCACCTGCCCACATTCTTTCCCTCTCCAACCAATGACAGTGAGAGGATACTCCATTCCTTGGATGTGGACAGAGAACTACGATTCTACCTATACCTTAGACAAAACTAAGCCCATCCGAAAATCTAACCAACTATTTGTATCCTTCCACCCTAGGGCCCTGGGCAAGGCAGTCTACAAACAAATAATTTCCTGTTGCATCAGGAGAACTATTTCCTTCTGCTACTCCCACCATGACAAGCATGTAAGCAAAACAGATGCAGACTGAAAGCTATTTAGACAGAGTAACCTTGGAGATGGGCAAGCCTTTGTTTTTGTCAGAGAAGGAAACAAATAATTGATCCTATTTCCAAAAATCTTCCTCTGCAGATAAAATCGGAGAATTCTGTGAACATCTAATTGTAGTCTGTATTCTGATTTATTACTGTAATTTGGGAAGACTACTGGTAATTCGATAGTTGTGTTTAAATTATGTTCTGAACATACCTTAGGGAGGAAGGAAGGATTAGTTCTTAGGGAGACTCTATCCTTGTGGAATATAATATAAGGAGGTCAAATGGTCAGAGCTTGCAATTTTGAAACCCTCCTAGCAGATGTTATAGCAACTAAGAACAACGTCTTCTAAGACAGCAATTTCAAATCTGATGAAGAAGACGGTTCAAAAGTTGGAGAAATCAATGAGGTCAGAACTAAGTTCAAGTCCCAGGGCTCCGGAGGTTGCCTGATTGGAGATCTGAGGAGGAGGACTCCTTTCAAAAAGGTTTTGCATAAAGAGTGGGACATAATTGGATTTCCCATGTTCCCAAAACAATAATTAGAGATGGCAGCTAACTGAACTCTAATTGTAGCAGCTGCAGCTCCTTCTTGAAAAACAGGTGCAAGGAAGAACAGGATAGACTCTATGGGAACTGAGTAGGGATCTATGCCTTGTTTAGCTGCCCAAATGGAAAACCTTTTCCATTTGCTGGAAAATAATTTCCTAGTAGAAGGTTTATGTGAAGAAATGACGATGTGTTTAACGGTAGGAGAAAGGGAAAAACACCAGGCTATTCTTAGAACTGGAGCAGCCATGCTGTCAATTTCAGGATTTGGATGGTAGGATGGAACTGTCCCGATTGATGAATCAGAAGGTCTGGAGTTGGTTTCAGAATCCATGGTTCCTCCAAGAGATAGGGCCACAGGAAGGTGAACCAGACTTCACAAGGCCAGTAAAGAGCAATGAGGATCAGGGTACTCCAACAGTTTTGCTTTCTTAATCACTTTTGTTACGAGGGGAAAGGGTGGAAAAGCACAAAGAAGTCCCGGAGGCCAATTGTGGACCAAAGCATCCCTGGGAGACATTCCCAAATGGGGAATGAGAGCTAAGTAGTTGTTGCATTTGGTGTTCATGTAGGTGGCGAAAAGGTTGCAGTAAGGTTGGCCCCACTTGCTGAAAAATCTCCTCCGCAACTTACTTCTGTTTTCAGGGACCACTTGTGAGGTATCAGAATTGCTCGACTCAGTTTGTCTGCCATCACACTGGACTTCCCTGAGATGTGCGATGCTACTAGACGGTGCCGAGTGTCCAACGCCCATTTCCATACTCTTAGTGCCTCTCGACAAAGTGGGTAAGACTTGGTTCCCCCTTGCTTGTTTATGTACCACACTACAGACATGTTTGTCTGACTGAATCGCAATTGTCCTGGTGAGAAGAGAAAGTACAGTTTTGTACCTACCATAAATGTAGATGTTCGAGTGCTAATACAGCTGCAGTCATAACAGATGGGTTCTCCTGCCGTCAGGCGGGTCCTTGGTCGGCCGAATTCCAAAGTCTAGGTCTGGCGTCGGTTGTCGTCGCTTCTTCCCTGACGTCAGTGCGACAGGGGTATAAAAGAACCAGCCGACGCCATTTTCTTCAGTCTTTCTTGCCCCAGATGTCAGGTGCCCCCAGAAGGAAGGCAATACATAAATTTGTGTAATGAAGCAATGCCATATAATCAAAATACAGTAGTGCAAGCAAATACATCAAGAATGAATACCCCAATCAGGTTGCATGAGGAGGTGTTAGCCAATAGGCCTGTCCCAAGAGGGGAAGGAGGGAGGGAAACCTGGACTGCAGCTGTATTAGCACTCGAACATCTACATTTATGGTAGGTACAAAACTGTACTATGTTCATCGTGCATACAGCTGCAGTCATAACAGATGGGTAGAATCCCAAAGCTAAGAAAGGGGTGGTAGGCACTAGGTGGAACTAGGAGGAGCCAGAATGCCCTGCAAGACTGCAGTGGCAAAGCCCGCTCTAGATTTGGAGTATAATGGAAGGTGGTAGTGCTTGGAGAAGGTATGCACAGAACTCCAAGTAGCTGCTTCCAAAATATCTTTGGTAGGAACTCCTCTGAGAAAAGCTGCAGAGGTAGCTGTGGCCCTTGTGGAGTGAGATCTGATGCCTGTAGGTACAGTTTTGCCATGAAAAGAATAGCAAAAGCGTATGCAGTGGGCTATCCATTTTGAGATTGTCTGTTTGGAAATTGGCTTTCCTTGAGCACCTATAGCATAGGACACAAAGAGCTGTTCTGATTTTCTGAAAGGCTTTGTTCTGTCCAAATAATAACGCAGTTGTCTGTGGATGTCCAAGGAATGTAGTAATCTCTCCCCTTTGTTTTGAGGATTAGGATAAAAGGTAGGTAAGTGTATAGCCTGATTCAAAGCTACCCTGGATACCACTTTTGGCATAAAGGACGGGTTGGTTCGTAAGGAAACTCTGTCCTGATGGAAGATGATAAAAGGCTGCACAGCCATGAGAGCTTGTAGTTCCGATACCCTACGAGCTGAGGTAATAGCCAGAAGGAAAGCTGTTTTCCAGGACAAATATTGCAAATCTGATGAGGCAGCTGGCTCAAAAGGAGGCAAGGTCAGCTTTTCTAGAATGAAACTGAGATCCCATGCAGGTATTGGTTGTTTCCTTGGGGGTTTTAGATTCTTAGCCCCTCTGAGGAACTGTCTTAAGAGGGAGTGAGAGAATAAGGGTGGATCAGTGTTGTATTCTGCATAAATGGCTGAGGCATGGATTTTGATGGAGGAGAATGAAAGTCCACTGCTTAGCAGCTCAGCTACATACTGTAATATTTGAGGTAAATTCAGTTTTCCAGGATCCTGGCCCTTTTTCTCATTCCAGACACAAAACCGTTTCCATTTTGCGGAGTAATCTTTTCTAGTAGACGGCCTTCTGGCCTCCAAAATGACATCCTGCACCTCCTTGGAGAGTAGGGTCTGTTGTGATGCTAAGGAATCTTCCATGCGGCTAGATTGAGTGTTTTTAGCTGACTGTGAAGAGTTTTGAAGCTGTGCTGAGTCAGAAGAAGAGGCATTAGAGGCAGGGTCCATGGTGGGAATGCGTCAGGCTCCTCAGGAGTGGGTACCAGTGTTGTCTTGGCCAGTCTGGAGCAATGAGAATCATCTTTGGTCTGTCTGCTCTGGTTTTTAATAGAACTTTGGGCAGCAGAGGAAGAGGTGGGAAGGCATAAACTGTCATTGATGTCCAACTGAAAGAGAGAGCATCCACTCTCCAGGCCTTTGGATGAAAAATCCTTGAGCAGAATTTTGTCAATTGGTGATTTTTGTGGGAGGCAAAGAGATCTATGTCTGGCCTTCCCCATGCTTGAATTATCTCTGTAAAAACCTGAGGATGCAACTTCCATTCATGTGGATCTGTCATATTTCTGCTTAGGTTGTCTGCCAGCGTGTTTTCCTTGCCTGGCAAGTACTGTGCTTGAAGTTCAATTTGTAAGTCCAGGGCCATGTTCCAAAGTGACATGGCCAGCCTGCATAGGGGGTATGAATGGGTTCCTCCCTGTTTGTTTATGTACCACATTACTGTGGTGTTGTCCGTCCTTATCAATAGTTGACCTGGTTGCAGAAGGTCTTTGAAAGCTATAATAGCATTTATTACTGCTAGCATTTCCTTTTGATTGATGTGAAGGCGCTTTTCTTTTTGGGACCATTTGCCCTGAATGCACCGATCTGTCATGTGCGCCCCCCAGGCGTAGTCCGAGGCGTCTGTTGTGATGACTCGATTTGCTTGAATGGGAGACCTGTGTTTGTTTGGCATGCTTGAGCCCACCACAGAAATTCCTTTTGAAGACATGGAATTAGTGGTATTATTGTTTCCAAACTGTGGCTGTGTTGAGACCATAGGTTTTTCAGGTACCATTGAAGTTTCCTCATATGCAGCTTTGCACATGGGATTAGTAAGATGCAAGATGCCATGAATCCCAGAGCCTGCAGGATTTTCCTTGCAGTCAGCCTGGTGCAATTTGCTAGTGTTCTGAAGTATTGAGTTAGTTGCCCCTGCTTCTCTGGCGTGAGGTAGGCCATCTGGGTGTTTGTGTCCAAGTTGGCACCCAGGAAAATTATTTTCCGAGACGGTATTAGCCTTGATTTCTTTTTGTTGACTGTGTATCCCAGAGAATTCAACAACATTATTACATAAGCCAGATGTTTCAGAAGAATGTGCTTGCTGTCCGCTTGGATCAGGCAGTCGTCCAAATAGGGGTATATTTGTATCCCTTGAAGTCTGCAGTAGGCAATTACTGATGCCAGGCATTTCGTGAATACTCTGGGCGCAGTAGATAAGCCAAAGGGCAATGCAGAGAATTGATAATGGGTTGAACCTACAAGAAATCTGAGGCATCTTCTGCAATTTTGCCTGATTGGGACATGCAGGTATGCCTCCTTGAGGTCCAATGTTACCAGCCAAGACTCCTTGCCCAGCATGGGAAGAAGCTGCTGTAGAGTGAGCATCTTGAATTTTGGTACGAGTAGAAATGTGTTTAGGATAGATAGGTCCAAAATAGGTCTCCAATCTTTTCCCTTCCTTGGTACCAGGAATAGTCCGGAATAAAAACCTTGACCTTGTTCGTGCGTAGGTACCTCTTGAATAGCTTTCATGTCTATGAGATCTGAAATTTGTCTTTGTGCCTCTGCCCTTTGATTGTGTGGCAGTGGCAGGGTTTGGCATGCCTCTCATTTTTGGAAGGGTGTGAAAATGGAATCTGTAGCCTCTGTTTCTAATGTCCAGGATCCATTTGTCTTTTGTGACAATATGCCAATTTTTTGAAAATAATGCCAGTTTTCCACCTAAGGGTGCTGCCATTTGAGTCTTGCTTGGCATGCAAAGGGGAAAGTCATTGGGCTTGCTTTCTGAAAGGTTGCGAGTTATCCTCACCACCTCTTTGTGTAGGAGCTTGCCACTGTCTGCCTCTAAACGATCCTTGGGACTGCCCTCTGCCCCTCGGGCGCCTGTATCTACCTCTTTGGGGTCTGTCCGTGGCTGGAAAGGACCAATTTTTGGAAGGCCAATTTCTACTGAAACGTGGGGGTTGTACCTGTAGAAAATCTTTCCCTGTTTGCATTGATTTAGCCTTTTCCTCCATTTTCCTTAATACCTCCTCAGCATTAGCACCAAATAATACATCCTTTTGTAGAGGGGCATCTAGTAATTTAGCTTTGACATGATCTGGCAAGGTTTGTTCCTTGAGCCAGGCATGTCTACATATGACTGATCCTGTAACAGCAGCTCTACATGAGGCCTCTAGAGCATCAAAACCACATTGTAAGGTATGTTTACCCACTTGTTCTGCACTATGGATCAAATCCTGCAACTCCTTCAAGTCTGGTTGTTCAGGTTGTGACATTTTACTTCTCAATTGTGATAACAGAAACTGTTGGTACTTTAGCATATGGAACTGACAGTTTAATGCCCTCATGGTTAAGGTGGCCGAGGTATATACCTTTTTTCCCCACCTTTCTAAGGATCTGGAATCTCTCTCTGAAGGTAATGGATTTTTAGCAGTGGAGGCCTTAATTCCCCTTGGGGCCCTGTGAGATAGTTTCTGGGTCAGCAGCATGGCTTTTGTATAGAAATTGGTGTGAGTCAGGAACCCTGTAGTACCTGTCAGGCTTGACTGGGGCTGGAGGTAGAGAATCCGGGTTAAGGCAGGCCTCCGAGTACACATCATCTAGTATGTCCAAGACAGGAGGTATAGCCGGAGGCCTGTGCTGAGGTAGTAAGAGAAATTCCCTAAGCTTTTTCTTGGAATCTGAATAACCTTGGCCTTCCCAGTGGAAGTGTTCCCTTAAGGTATGCAAGGTTTCCCCAAATGAGTAATCCTCTGGGGGGGGCTACAGAGGGAATGGACTCCTCTGCATCACAGCCTTCCAAAGGGGAGTAAGAATGTTCCTGTTCATCAGAGTGCTCTGATATAATGCAGCCCTGATCACAGGAGGGGGATTCTTCCTCCACTCTGGGCCTTTTGTCCAGGGGGGGGTTGAGAACCCCTGATAACAGTAATTAAATCCTCAGCCATTTTAAGCATCTGTTTTTTAGGCATGGGGCCTGGAGATGGGCCATGTGTAGCTTGTCTCTTAGAATGCATGGCTGCTTTAGACTTAGTGAAAGCCTTGATGGAAAAAGAAGAGGAAGGTCTGAAGACACCTTGAGAGGAGGTCGACCTGTCCACATTTTGAGATTCACCACCAAGAGTGGCTTCGGTATCTGTAGTCGGGGTGTGGGCCGAGGAGCCTGCGACCTCGAGCACAGGAGACACCGCCAATGAAGTGTCGTCGGTAGTCAGGGGCTGCGTAGGCGCCTCGCTGAGAACCCGACCACCTGTAGTCGGCTTTGGCGTGGTGTCGGTAAAGGCCGCGGACCTAGTGTGTCGGTCCTTATCTTTGCGCTTTTTAGACAAAACTGGAGTCGGAGTATCCGACGACATAATATAGTTACATTTTTTGCCAAAATAATGCTGGGCGAACTCCGCCCGACGCTTAATGGTGCGTTTGTTGAATGTAGCACAAAAGCGACAGACCGAGACGTCGTGGGCTGGGCCTAAACAAGGAATACAGAGGGAATGGAAATCCTTATGCGGTATTTGCTTCCCACATGAAATACAATTATTAACTTTGTCTGACATCGGTCTGAGGCAAGAAAAGTTTCCCCAACGGGGTACTTAGCTTTCAAGAAGACTTCGGTTGCAAAATTTTCGTAATTTCAGGAGCTGGCCGACCGGCACTTGCGAACTGCTTCTGCTTCGGGCACCGTGCGGCAAGAAAGACTGAAGAAAATGGCGTCGGCTGGTTCATTTATACCCCTGTCGCACTGACGTCAGGGAAGACGTGATGACAACCGACGCCGGACCAAGACTTTGGAATTCGGCCAACCGAAGACCCGCTTGACGGCAGGAGAACCCATCTGTTATGACTGCAGCTGTATGCACGATGAACATCTGTGAAGTGTTTGCAACGCATATAGCACTGCTCTCATCTCCAGAATATTTATGTGCATGTGGTTAGTGTGATCCTATCAGATACCTTGGGCCATCATTCCCAGACAATGCCCTTCCAATCTGGGAAGCGTCCGTGGTCAAGACTGCATTTTGTTGGTGGGGAACAAGGGGACGACCTAGATAAAGCTGATCTGTATGCAACCACCATGTTAGATCCTTCTTGCAGGAGTTTGTGATGAGTATTTGGTGGGACAAGGGTAGATCCTGCATTGACCACTGGACAAATAGCAGCCACTGAAGTACTCTCGTGTGTAGATGGGCTAGGGGAACTACGAGAATGGTGGATGCCATGGTCCCTAGGACTTAAAGAACTATCCTGGCCTGTACTTTGTCTTTTTTCTGCAAGAATCTGACTTGGTTGTGCAACGATTCTATCCTTTCTGGTGTCAGTTTTGCTGTCGTGGTGGGTGAGTCTATGTCTGAGCCTAAGAAGACAGTGCGCTGCGATGGAGATAAAGTGGATTTTTTTTAAGATTTATTGTAATCCCTAATCTGGTGCACAAGGATAGAGACTCATCCCTGGCTCACATTAGTTGGTGCTTGGTGGTAGCACTGAGGAGCCAGTCGTCTAGGTACGGAAACACCTGGAATCCTTGATGTCTCAGGTGAGCCATTAATTTGGTGAACACTCTAGGGGCTGTAGTGAGACCACGGGCAGTGTTCGAAATTGAAAATGACTGGCTCCCAGCCGAAAGTGTAGATGTCTTCTTGAGCGCCTGTCCATTTTGATATGGTAGTACGCATCCTGAAGATCTATGGAGCACATCCAATTGTCTTTTCCGATAAAGGGAAACATTGACTGCAGAACGATCATATGGAACTTGGATTTTTTTACAGACTTGTTTAGCTTGCTGAGGTCTAGAATTGATCCCACTCCTGCCTGGGACCTTAATTTTGTATTGGAAAAGCTCACGCTTCCGCCCTTCCAACCTGCTTCCACAGCAGCGTTAAAATTCCTCTCATGAAAAGACAGCTTTACTTCTAGCCATCACTTCAGCAAGAACAGTATCTGAATTGCAGGCCCTTATGGCTGTGGAACCCTTCATTATCTTCCATGCAGGCAGGGTTTCCACCAGGACTAACTCATCATTTATGCCCAAGGTGGTATCTAGGGTTGCTTTAAAGCAATCCATTCATTTGCCAACTTTTTCCCCTAATCTTCAGAATAAAGGGGAAAGAATCCTGCACTCCCTGGACGTGCGCAGGCAGCATAGGTTCAATCTGGACAGGACTAAGTCTTTCAGAAAATCTGACCAGCTGCTAGTCAGCTTTGCTGCAGGGGCAGAGGGCAAAGCCATTTCAAAGCACACCATTTCTAAATGGATAGCACATTGCATCCATTTCTGCTACAAGCAACCTGGGAAACCTACCCCACAGGGGATCAGAACACATTCCACTTCGGGCTACATCAACCTCTACAGTATTTCTCAGGGGAGTCCCTACCAGGGACATCCTGGAAGCTGCAACCTGGAGCTCTGTACACACTTTCACCACGCATTACCACTTACCTATCTTTTCTAAATCCAGAGCTGGATTTGCCACAGCAGTCTTACAGGGCCTGTTTGCTAGCCCTAATGCTTCTTAACTACCTCCACCCTTCCTTAGCTTTGGGAATCAACCCAAATGTGATGAATGGAATAGTGAAACACAAAGAACATAGTACAGATGTGTATACTTACCATAAATGTAAGTTTATGACCTATGCGGTCTGTCTCTGTCTTTATCCTTACTTTTTTTCGGAAGATCGGTAGTCAGCTGGCTTATCGAAGCCATTTTGGAGTACAGAGATAGAGAGCAAAAGAATTTAGCTACAAAAATTGCCCGATGATGAATAGTTCGGGCGTTGAACAAGGCACAAAACCGACAGCAAGGGATGTCGTGGTCTGGGCCTAAACAGGTGATGCAGTAAGAATACTTTCCGCAAGCAAGACGGTTATTAATTTTTTCTGACATCAGTTAGAGCAAGAAAAAAGGTTCCCCAATGGAGTACTTATCTTTTTGAAGACTTCAAGTCTGAAACTCGAAAAACGAAAATTTCAGGAGGTGGCCGACCGGCACTTGCGAACTGCTTCTGCTTCGGGCACCGCACAGCAAGAAAGACTGATGTAATGGCGTCGGCTGCATTTTTATACCCCTGACATCATGGAAGAAGCAACAGCATCCGATGCAGAAATTCCAAGACTCTGTTATTCAGGCTGGCTGAGGGCTACCTGCAGGCAGATAACCCAAATGTGATGACTACAACAGTGAAACATGAAGAACATCAGGCTCCACTGTGTCCGGGGAGGTCCAAGCTTTCCGGGATATGACCCCTAAAAGCTGGTCATATGGTGGTGTCACCCAGGAGGTGGAAGGTCGGGAACTAAAGGCCTCAAGGTACACTGATTTGTCCTCAGTAGGGTTAGAGGTCTCCAATCACCCCCTCTTGTCTAAGGATTTCAAGGATGTCCGCAAAAGAGACATCCTCAGAGGGGGATCTTGGGGACCATTCTGACTCATCCAAATCAGTGTCCGAAGTGACAGACTCAGGTCAATGTGCTTCCTCTTATAAAGTCTTTTCCGAGGAACCTCTCCAGTGGGATAATCAGGAGAGGTCTCAGAAGAAGGGACACCTCCAATGGTGGCTCCTTGAGACTCTGGTTCCCTATGCTTAGGGGCAGGCGGGGGACAAGAGGTTGCTGATGGCTGATGGAGGGACATTGGGTCCAAAGGCAGGGCTTTGGCACTAGATAAAACTTTCCCTATCACTTCAAAAGCCTTATCACCCCGCTCCGAAGAAGACCTCCATTCCGAGGAAACGGAAGGTCGGCTCTGAGCAGGAGGGACAGGTTCCAAAGCGGACATGGGAGCCGTTGCAGAAGGAAAAATGGGATGACTCTCCCTCTCGGAGTCGACTCGAGAGCGTCGGCTCCCAGACCCCTCGGCTCCGACTGAGCCAATGAGGATAGAGTTATCGGTTCCGAGGAAGTGGGAAGAATTCTCGGAACTGAAGGTTCCAGCAGTAAAGGGCCCGAAGCATTAGACTCCGAGAGCGAAGCAGTCAGAGGAGGAGGAGCAGTAGCCTGAAGATGGGTCGGCTCCGGAGCCTTTGGGTCCAGATGGACTAAAATTTTTGCCAACGCCAGGTCACAGAGCAGCCTCTTCACCACCCGCTCAACATCATCAGAAAGTGTCCTGGAGGAACGGGTGGAGATAGATGGAGATCTCCTCCTTTTCTTTCCAAAACAGGAGATGTCAAGGTAGGTGAAACCGGTTCCAAAATAGGTGGCTGGTCAGAGAAGGTTGTCTTGGTACCGATGAAACAGACAGCACTGATACTGAAGAAGCAGAATCAGAGCCAAAACTCTTCGGCTCCGTCGCTTTAGATTTCACAGATGGTTCCGAAGCTGGAACCGATGGAGATTTCCTTTTATGAGTCTTGGGGACTGTCTGACCTTGTTCCAGCTGTTCTTGGAAGGAACTAGCCATAAGTCCTCTATCTATTAGTTTTCTCTTCCTTTCGTTAAGAACCCTAGTACTAAAGGTGTGGCAGAAAGTACAGGGTTCTTGTAAATGAGCCTCTCCAAGACAGTACACACGACTGGTGTGACTGTCAGTCAATAACATTTTTTGGGAACATTTGTCGCATTTTTAAAGCCAGAAGGGCGGTGCTCTTTATGTTCTCTGCCTTTATCTTTAGACATATTTCTACCAATAAGAAAACACAATACAACAACAACAACTACTCAATAGAACAACTATCTAAGGAGAAGAGAAAAATATTATTTTATTTTATTTTTTTTATATAGAAGAAAAAAGGACTTGCACTCGGACAGGAAAGGCCCTCTAATTTAAAGAGGCAACTATGGCCCTCTAACTAAAACGGGCCGTACAATCCTTAAGAAAAGGGGACAGGGGAACAAACGCTCACTACAATCACTCAGATCATAGGAAAACACTAGCTAATAGAAAAAGTGAAGAAAAATGGAGAAAAGTATGGAAAATTATCGAAAAAATTTTACTTGGCCAACAAGCCAGTAAGAAGACAACCTCGAAGCTTTTGCAGCAAACGAGATCTGGGGAATTGCCGTGGTGCACCATGGGATTGGGGATACCCTCGAGCCAGTAAAAGCTCTCGAGCTTTAGTATCAGCCGAGTCGGAGCAGAGGATCGGCTCCAAACCCATCCAGCAAGAATTACAGCGAGATAGGACTACATAACATCATACAGAAATATTTAACACTAGCGTAAAAGGGCTGGAGAGTTCTATAAAACAGATCCAAGAGCACACCGCAACCACATTACTTATAAAGTTAAATTCTCAAAGGGAAGATATGATGGCATTTGAGTGAAGACTTGGAATGTTGTTGCCTCAATGCTGCAAAAAGTGACAGGGTATTGGCTGCAATCAAGAATAGACAACCCATGTTAGCAGCACTGCAGATTACACATTAACAAGACAAAGGGTGTTTAAAACTGCAAATCTATGGCTTTAAATAATGATAGAAGAAGATGGGGTCGTTGTGCTCTTAACTGCTGTGTGCCTCCATTCTGAGAATGGGCAGCAACTATTGGGTCCCCAAGGCGGCTATGCATCAGCTAAAGACTTTTTGTGAGGGACTCTGTTTAACTATAGTTACAGTACACATCCCTCCCATAGCAGAGAATCACAGCCTACCTTGACCTCGCCAAGGCTTTCGACACCATTCCCCACTCGGGTATTACAGAAAAACTCACCAGCCTGAACATAAGCCCCTACATCACGAGATGGGTTGCCAACTGGTTTACAGACAGAACTCACACGGTAAGAATAGTGGGCTCCAGGTCCGACTGTAAACCAGTCACAAGTGGTGTCCCGCAAGGCTCGGTCCTGGGACCCCTACTGTTCGGCATACACTTCTCAGAAGTACAGGCAAACACAGAAGGACTATGGCTAACCAAATTTGCGATGAGTGCAAACTGGGAGCCATAATCGACTCTCCGGCTGACACGGACATCCTCCAAAAGGGCCTTACTGAGACAGACCTGGTGTCAAAGTCATGGCCTCAAGCTAAATGTCAAAAAATGCATAGTCATCCCATTTGGGAAAAACAAAACACCCACGAATTACCACATAGGTGGCAGCCCCCTTAATACAGAAGAGGAAATAAGAGATCTGGGGACCCAGGTAGATAGTAATCTCTCCTTTGACAATCATATTGCCAAAGTAGTTAGGAAATCCTTCTATGTGGCCCATCTAATTACTAAAGGGTTCGCACCTAGAAATAAAAGAGGTTATAGTGCCCCTCTACTCGAAGAGGTCATAGTGCCCCTCTACTCGAAGAGGTCATAGTGCCCCTCTACTCGAAGAGGTTATAGTGCCCCTCTACTCGAAGAGGTTATAGTGCCCCTCTACTCGAAGAGGTTATAGTGCCCCTCTACTCGAAGAGGTTATAGTGCCCCTCTACTCGTCACTCATTAGACCCGTCATAGAGTACAATGCCCCATTTGGGATGTACCTCACAAGACACTTCCAACAGGTGGAAAGACCACAAAAGTACCTCACCAAGGGGATTACTGGCTTCAAAATATATGTCCTATGCAGCCCGACTGAAAAAACTCTGGCTGTACTCAGTGGCATATCGCTTACTCAGAGGTGATCTCTGCCTGACTTACAAAGCCATGTCCAACTCAGAATTGATGGACATGCTCCACCTAAAGAAATCCAAGTCACTGCGAGCCATGTGCTCTAGTGAGCTAAACCTCGCCACAACAATAAATAGAATATGCTGGACGGACAGATTCCTGTCACAGAGACTCCCCATGCTTTGGAACAAAATTCCAAACTACATTAGGCAGAGCCCCTCATGAACACTCTTCAAGAGACACCTTGACGAGTGGATGGGTAACAGAAAATACACCCCTGGGATCACTTCATTGGCTCTGCCTGACAGAAGATCAGTTAATTAATCAATGGTGCGGCGAAAGCTGACACACTCTGGCTAGGCTTATTAATGCCCTCGGGCAGATAGCCTAGTACTTACCTATGAACCTATAAAATAGACTGAGGTCTTTATAGTGGCATTTCTCAAAGATTTAGTATTCATAACCAAGTGAAAGAAGTAGTGGGCACAGGGATAGTAAAAGGAATAGTTGTGTAAAATCTTACCATAACCACAGATGTCCTTCTCTTCCATGTTGCAGTACTCAGTGTGGGATTTTCCGCCTCAGGCGACCTGAACGTCAGCTCCTATACAAAAGCTTAAGCCTGGTTGCTGTTGTTGCGTGGAACGTCACATGCAGGGCCATAAACCAGGAGCCTTAAATGTGACGTTTGCACGCACAGACCTCAGAACGAACTGCTCAGTCAGACAGTGAACTAGGTAGAGCTAAATGATGTCCTCCAAACCAGTGAAATGCCACAGACTGCCCAGTGAGACCATAGTCAAGGTGGTGCCCTAAGGTGCCCCATAGACAGGTGAAAAGAATGTAGGGGGATGGTGGGAGGGAAGGAATGCTGCAACATGAAAGAGAAGGACATCTTTGGTTATGTTAAGATTTTACACAACTATTCTATATCCGTATATTCCCATGTTGCAGTATTCTTAGTGTGGGAGAGTACCACAGCTTAGGAAGGAGGAAGGGTGGAGTTAGAGGTAGCTGATTCCAGAAATCCCTACAGGATTGCCCCAGCGAAACCTACTCTGGAGATATCGTCCAATTTGTAGTGTTTGGTAAAAATGTGTATAGTGAACCACATGACTGCCTCCAGAATTCAGGCTGTGTCCAGGCCTTTGAAGAAGGCTTTGGAGGATGATATTGCCCTAGTGGAGTGTGCTCTTACCCCCTGAAGTAAGTCCTTGCCATGGTAGGAGTAGCAGAGGCAGATAGTTTTCCTGATCCAATACGAGATAGTTTGTTCGGAGACTACCTTGTCTAGGGCCCTGGGATAAAAGGATACAAAGAGTAGATTAGATTTCTTTACAGACTTAAAGTTTTGTGTAAAAAAATCTTAGCTGCCTGTGCACATCCAGGGAGTGGAGTATTCTCTCACTGTCACTGGTGGGAAAGGGGAAGAAGGTGGGCAGGTGGATGGACTAATTTAACCATAGCTCGTTTACCACTTTGGGCACGAAAGAAGGGTTAGTGCGGAGGGTCACCCTGTCTTTGTGGAAGACAGTTTAGGGAGGACAGGCCATGAGAACCTGCAATTCTGACACACTTCTAACTGAAGTGAGAGCTACCAGCAGGATTGTTTTCCGTGTGCACATTTGCAGTGTTGAAGAAAGTACAGTTGTGTACACTTACCATAAATGTAGATGTTCGAGTGTATTCACTGTTGCAGTCATCACACTTGGATTATCCTGTCAGGGTTAGCCCTCAGTCGGCCCAAATACCAGAGGCTTAGTATTTCTGCATCGGTTGCTTTCACTCCAGGACTGACGTCAGGTCGTCAGTGGTATAAAATCAGGTAGCCAATACCATTACATCAGTTTTTCTTGCCCCAACTGTCAAGAGCCCCCAAATAGGGAGCTAGGTTATGGTGGAAGGACACCACCAGTAGAAAGTAAATACCAAAAATTCCCTGTAAGGAGAGGGAGGGGAGAGAGAGAGAGACAAGGGGGGGGTGAAGGGTGGGAAACCAGGACAGCAACAGTGAATACATTCGAACATCTACATTTATGGTGAGTGTACACAACTGTACTATGTTCTTCGTGTTTCACTGTTGCAGTCATCACACTTGGGTTGATTCCCAAAGCTGAACAAAGGGTGGAGGCAGTCAAGACGACTGGGGGCTGGCTAGGATGCCCTGCAAGACTGAGGTGGCAAAGCCTGCCCTGGATTTGGAGAAGATAGGCAAGTAGTAATGCTTGATGAAAATATGAACAGAAGTCCATGTTGCAGCCTGTAGGATGTCTCTGGTGGGGACCCCTCTGAGAAAAGCTGCAGAGGTGGAGGATGTCCTGGTGGAATGTGTCCTGATCCCCTTTGGGGCGGTTTCCCGTGCTGTTTGTAGCAGAAATGGATGCAGTGTGCTATCCATTTGGAGATCGTTTGCTTGGATATGGCCTTGCCCTCTGCCCCTGCTGTGAAGCTGACTAGCAATAGGTCAGTTTTTTTAAGATTTAGTCCTATCCAGATAGAATCTGAGCTGTCTGTGCACATCTACAGAGTGCAAAATCCTTTCCCCCTTGTTTTGTGGGTTAGGGAAAAAGGTGGGCAAATGAATGGATTGGATGAGAGCCACACTAGACACTTCAGGCATGAAAGATGGGTTAGTCCTGAGGGAGACCCTATCAGCATGGAAAATGATGGAGGGCTCTGCAGCCATGAGTGCTTGTAGCTCTGAAACTCTTAGTAATGGCCAGAAGCAAGGCCGTTTTCCAAAAGAGGAATTTTAACTCTGCTGAACCTGCAGGCTCAAAAGGAGGTAGGGTGAGCTTTTCCAACACAAAGTTTAGGTCCCAAGCTGGGGTAGGAGCTCTTCTGGGTGGTCTTAAGTTGTTAGCCCCTCTTAGTAACTGTTTGATAAATGGGTGTGAGACGAGAGTTGGCTCTGTGCTGTAATGAGCAGTGATGGCAGAGGCATGAATTTTAATAGAAGAGAAGGACAGACCCCTGTGTAGTAGGTCTGCTAGGTAATCCAGGATGAGAGGAAGGGAGGGCTGTGCTGTTTCAGCTCCCTTAGCCTGGATCCAGGTGCAAAACCTTTTCCACTTCTCAGCATAGGATTTTCTAGTGCTGGGGCGTCTGGCCGCACGCATAACATCCAGGACTTGTTTGCTTAGGCTGGCAACTTGAGGAGAGGTCAGGGAATAAGCCAGACTTGCCAGGTTCAGGGTCTGCAATTGTGGATGCATGAATTCTCTATTCTTCTGGGTCAAGAGTGTTGGGATCTGAGGTAGGTGCCATGGTGGCAGGGGTGACAGACTGTGCAGCAGTGGGTACCAGTGTTGGCGTGGCCAGTCTGGGGCAATCAAGATTGCCCTTGGTTTTTCCTCCCTTATTTTGAGCAGCACCCTTGAAATGAGTGGTAGAGGGGGAAATGCATAGATCGAGAGGTTTACCCATTGGAAGGATAGAGCATCCACTTTCCAGGCCTTGCTGTGAGGTTCCCTGGTGCAGAATTTGCTGAGCTGATGATTGGAATGGGATACAAAGAGGTCCACCTTCGGGGTGCCCCATTTCTGGGTTACAAGGTTGACGGTTCTGTGGTCTAGCTGCCACTTGTGTGGGTCTTGCAGGTTCTTGCTTAAGTTGTCTGCCAGAGAGTTTAGGAAGCCTGGCAGGAATTGTGCTAGCAGGTGTATCTGCATGGCTGAAGCCATGTGCCAAAGGGTCATGAGGGGCCTGCAGAGAGGATAAGAATGAGTCCCTCCCTTGCTGATGTACCACATCACTGTGGTGTTGTCTGTTTTGATCACTAGAGGGCTTAGGGAGAGTAGGGATCTGAAAGCTGTCAGGGCATGCTGAACAGCTAGCATCTCTTTTTGGTTGATATGCAGATGTATTTTATCTGGGCTCCAATGGCCCTGAATGCACCTGCCGTCCAGGTGTGCACCCCAGGCACAGTCTGATGCGTCTGTGGTGAGGGTCTGGGCGGCGTGGGGTTGTGAGAATGGAAGTCCCTTGTTGTGGTTGCATGCTGCTGCCCACCAAAGAAAATCTTTCCTTAGACAGGTATCATTGGTATGACAGTTTCCAGGTCTTGAGAGTGTTGACACCAAAGGCTTTTTAGGCACCACTGCAGTTTCCTCATATGCAGTCTGGCATATCGAATGAGTAGAATGCAGGAGGCCATGAACCCTACAGCTTGCAGGATTTTCCTTGCAGATAACTGGGTTCTGGTGGTTAATTCAGAGAAGTAGCCTGTCAGATAGGCTTGTTTTTCTGGAGTAAGGAATGCCATCTGGGATGCTGTGTCCAGGCTTGCTCCCAGGAATACAATTCTTTGTGTGGGGACTCGTTTTGATTTCTTTTCATTGATAGTATACCCCAGGGAGGTCAGTAGGTCCTTTACAAAGGTCAGGTGCTGTAACAGCTTTTCCTGACTGTCTGCCTGAATCAGGCAATCGTCTAAGTAGGGATCATTTTGAACATTTCTTTGTCAACAAAAAGCAATGGCTGGAGCCAAGCATTTTGTGAGAACTCTGGGAGCAGTGGATAAGCCAAAGGGAAGTGCAGAGAACTGAAAGTGCATACATCTTGCCCTGAAACGTAGATATTTCCTGCAAGATTCCCTGATTGGGATGTGTAGGTAGGCCTCTTTTAGGTCTAAGTTGGCTAACCTAGCATCCTTGGAAAGCACAGGAAGAAGCTGCTGGAGGGTGAGCATTTTGAATTTTGGTATCACCAGAAAGGTGTTTAGAATGGATAGATCGAGGATTGGGCACCAGGTGCCTCTTTTCTAGGTACCAGGAAGAGTCTGGAATAGAAACTTTGGCCTATCTGGTCTACAGGAACATGCTGCATTGCCCTCATGGAGAGCAGAGAAAAGACTTGATTTTTGGCCTCTGCCCACGGGTTTGGAGGAAGATCTGGGAACCATTTTGGGGTCGTTGGTTTGTGCTGAGTATCAGTAGTGCAAATAACTTCCTTGGAAGCTGGTGCCTGCTCAGCAGCTCCGGACCCATCCATGGTAGACACATCCGCAGGATCCTTATTCGAAAAAGAGTCTCACGGCATACTGGACTCTTACCGGGTCTCAGTAGTGGCCTGCGAATCCACAGAAGCGGGCATCAGGGGCTGTGAAAGCGCCTCACTGAGGACTGGAGAACTGACAACTAGCTTAACGGAAGCGTCGTCGTCGGTTTTGGACCTGTGTGGTATGTCTGTCTTTATCCTTACTTTTTTTGGAAGATCGATAGTCGGATGGCTTACCGAAGCGATATCGGAATATGAGGGCTGACAGTGAAAATATTTAGCCAGAATTAGGGCCCGACATATAGTTCTGGAATTGAACAAAGCACAAAAGCGACAGCGTAGGTCGTCGTGGTCTGGGCCTTAACAGGTGATGTAGAAAGAATGGAAGTCTCGGTGTGGTATTTGCTTTCCACAGGCGAGACAATTGTTAACTTTTTCTGACATTGGTTACAGCAAGAAAAAAGGATCCCCAAAGGGGTACTTAGTTTTTGAAGACTTCAACTTCAATTTGGAAACGAAAACTCAGGTAGCGGCCGACCGGCAGTCATGCGAACTGCTTCTGGTTCGGGCTCCTCGGCAAGAAAGACTGATGTAATGGCGTCGGCTGCCTGACTTTATACCACTGATGACCGGACATCATTCTGGAATGACTGCAACTGACGCAGAAATACTAAGCTTCTGGTATTCAGGCAGACTGAGGGCTACCCCTGGCAGGATAACCCAAGTGTGATGACTGCAACAGTGAAAGACGAAGAACATCTGGCTGGTTCGAATGAGGCCATTGTGAGTTTTTCTACAATAAAATTGGGGTCAGAAGGCAGTGGAACAGGTTTCCTTGGTGGCCTGATGTGTAAGACCCCTTTCAGGAACATTTTAACATCTAACCTGGAGAGTAGAGGAGGGTTCTAAGGGTAAGCAGGCAGAAACTGCACATAGGTGGGCATTCACTGAGAAGTATGAAAGGTCTGCCTTAAGTTCACACACATAAGCTAAGACTAGATGGACATCCACTAAAAAAGGGATCTCTATGTCTTTGAAGACACCATTTGGAGAATCTTTCCAATTTTAAAATGTAGGATCTCCTTCTGTTAGGTTTCCTGGCCTCCCTCAGGACCGAAAGCATGTCCTCAGAGTAGCAGTGTCTGAAGGGTATTAAACATTTATCACTCAAGAGTGCTAGACATTGCATCTGCAGGTGAGGGTGGATGAGTGTTCCCTTCTGCTTTGTGAGTAGGGCCACCTTGTGGAGTAAGTTGTGGTGATTGCCCTTGGTGATGGTAGTAGAAGGGGGAACCAATGCTGGCTTGGCCAATAGGGAGTCACCAGCAAGATTTTTGGCATGTCCCTCCTGATCTTCAGAAGGATCTTTTGAATGAGAGGCAAGGGGGGAGGCATACAGAAACTATCGCTTCCATGAAATGGTGAAGGCGTCCACTCTCTAAACTAGTTGGGAGTGGTCTTTGGTACAAAATGTTTTCAGTTGTCTGTTCTGGGGGGGGGGAGCAAACAAATCTATTTGTGGTGTGCCCCACCGTTGGGCAATGTCTAGAAAAACCTCTCTGTTTAACATCCACTCATGATGCAGAGAGAATGATCTGCTGACAGCATCTGCCTGGTGGTTCTCCCTGGATGGTATGTAAGGCTGCCTGCAGAGGTAAGTTGTTTTGGGAGGCTAGGTCCCAAATCTGGATTGCAAGCCTGCAGAGGATACAAGACTTGGTCCCCCATTTGTTGATGTAGAACATGACTGTGGTGTGGTCTGTGAAGATTTGAAGGGGACCTGGCTGAAGAAAGGTTTTCAGTGCCAGAAGGACTGCAGTCATTTCTCTGACACTGATGTGTTTTTTTCTGGAGGGGTGACTGCCAGCATTCTTGCACCTTGAGGCACTTGATGGTAGCCCCCCAGCCCAGGTCTGATGCGTCTGTGTGCTGGTACTGAGCTGGTGTGGGAAGGTGAAGTCTTGGGTTCACTTGAACTTGTTGGATCCACCAACTTAACTCTGCCTTTAGGCAGGGTAGGAAGGGAATCTGGAATTCTAGAGGCTGGATATGTTGGAACCACACATTCTATAGATACCACTGGAGTTTTTTCATGTGCACTCTGGCTAATAGTAGTACAGGAATGGTGGCTGCCATAAGACTCAGAAGTCGGAGAAATTGTCTTGCTGATAAGTTGGTGGACCTGGAGCAGATCCTGGAAGTGGTCTGTTAGGGAAAGTACATTGTCCTGAGGAAGGAAAGCCTTCATCAGGTCTGTTTGGATCCTGCAGCCCAGAAAGATTTTGTCCTGCTCTGGTTGCTAGGGATGCTTTGGGAAGATTGAGGGTGAACCCCAGACCCTGTAGCAGAGACATGGCAAACTGCAGATGGTTTTCAAGGGTGACTTATTTTTCTGCAAGAATAAGTATATCGTCTGGGTAGGGGTAGATTTGAATGCCCTTGGTTCTGCAGTAAGCTATGGCTGGAGCAAATCATTTGGTGAACACCTTGGGTGCAGTGGATAAACCAAAGGCCAAGGCAGTAAACTGAAAGTGAGAACAGGGCCCAGTGAAATGCAAGTACGTTCTGTGAGAAGGCATTATAGGGATGTGGCAGTAGGCCGCCTTCAGTTCTAGAGAGACCATGAATAACTGTGCTGACAATAGTGGAAGTAGGGTTTGAGTAAAAGCCTTTTCCTTCTTGTCCTGGGTGGACAGGTTCTACGGTTCCATGAGTCATTAGGTCTTGTATAATGTCTGAAATAAGGTGTAGTTCGTTTTTGGGTGGGAATGGGCTCCACCGAGAAGGGGACCTTTCTTTCCAAGAAAAGAAGTATCTCTGTTCTACTACTGCCAGGATCCAGCAATCTGAAGTAATTGTTCTCCAGAGGGGCAAGCAGTGGGAGAGACAGGCTTACAGGGGGAGATGGGCAAGGCAGTCATGCGCTGTTGGTGCCATTTCTGTCATGAAAGGGCTGTCTGGGGGTAGGTTGAAAAGAGGCTGGTCTTGTAAAGGTCTGCCTCCTGGTTCCTCTACTATGCCTTGAAGAAGGAGAAGTAGCAAGTGTGGGGGGGGGGGGGGATTCTGACATAGGTGGTTTTAGCTGTATAGTTTCTGTAGTACTTTGCTATATGGGATACAGGAAGGGGCTTAATGTCCTGAAGCTCCTTGCTTTTCTCCTGAAGATTCTTAAACAGTTCAGCAGACTGCTTCCTAAACAGGAGGTTATGGTCTAGTGGAGCATCAGGAAAGTACAGTTGTGTACACTTACCATAAATGTAGATGTTTGAGTGTATTCACTGTTACAATCATTATATTTGGGTTATCTGCTTGCAAGAAGCCCTCAGTCAGCCTGATTACCAAACTCTTGGGTCCTGCGTCAGTTGCTGTCTCATCTTCCATGATGGCATTTAGTCAGGGGTATAAAGCATGCAGCTGACGCCATTACATCAGTTTTTCTTGCCCCACATGTCAGGTGACCCCATAATGGGAAGCAATTATATATAAAGTTACACCTCCAACAAAAAAGCAAATACACCAGAAAGCTTTAAGCACAGTAAGCAAGAATAGAGGTACAGTCAATAGAAGCCAGGGGGCTGGAGGGAGAGTAACCAGGACTGCAACAGTGAATACACTCGAACATCTACATTTATGGTAAGTGTCCACAACTGTACTATGTTTTTCGTGTTTCACTGTTGCAGTCATTACATTTGGGGAGATTGCTAAAGTTAAGGAAGGGAGGAGGCAATTAGATAGCATTAGGACCAGCTATAAGGCCCTGCAAGACTGCAGTGGGAAAACCAGCTCTGGATTTAGAAAAAATTGGCAAGTGGTAATGCTTGGTGAAAGCATGTACAGAACTACAGGTAGCAGTTTCTAGGATGTCCCTGGTAGGGACACCTCTGAGAAAGCCTGTAGAGGTAGATGCAGCCCTGGTTGAATGTGGTCTTATCCCCTGTGGGGTAGGTTTTCCATGGTGCTTATAGCAGAAATGAATGCAATGGCCTATCCACTTAGAAATGGTTTGCTTTGAAATGGCCTTCCCCTCTGCTCCTGCAGCAAATGCAACCAGCAGCTGCTCAGATTTCCTGAGAAGCTTAGTCCTGTCCAAGTAAAATCTAAGTTGTCTGTGCACATCCAATGAGTGCAGAATTCACCCCCCACTTTGTTCTTTGGATTAGAAAAGAAGTTTGGCAAATTAATGGACTGATTAAGGGCTACACTGCATACCACCTTGGGCATAAAGAAGGGATTGGTCCTGAGGGACACCCTGTCCGCATGAAAGATGATGAAAGGCTCCACTGCCATGAGGGCCTGTAATTCAGACATCCTTCTTGCTGAAGTGATTGCTAGAAGGAAGGCTGTTTTCCAAGAAAGAAATTTCAACTCTGCATTTGAAGCTGGCTCAAAGGGAGGCACAGTGAGTTTTTCCAATACAAAGTTAAGGTCCCAAGGCAGGAGAGTAGGGGCTCTCCTGGGTGGTCAGAAGTTTTTAGCCCCTCTGAGGAATTGCTTCAGTAGTGGATGAGAGAAGAGGGGTGGCTCTGCATTATGAGGTGAAATAGCTGAGGCATGAATGGTTATGGAAGAAAAGGAAAGGCCCTTGTGAAGCATCTCAGTTAAGTATTGAAGAATATGTGGTAAATTGGGCACAGTTGTGTCCATCCCTTGTGTTTGGTTCCAGGAACAGAATATTTTCCATTTTTCAGCATAACATTTTCTAGTACTAGGCCTCCTTGCCTCCAGGATGACATCCATCACTTGCTTATTGAGGGATGATAACCGAGAGATCATGAAGTCAGCCAGGCTGCAAGGTTCAGGGTTTGAAACTGTGGGTGCAGAATCTCACCCTCCTGCTGGGACAGTAGGGCAGGGGTCTGAGGCAGGTACCATGGTTCCAGAAGTGACACACTGCCCAAGAGGGGGCACCAGTGTTGGCGTAGCCAGTCTAGTGCAATAAGTATTGTCCTTGGTATGTCCTGTTTGATCTTTAGTAGCACTTTGGAGAGGAGAGGCAGAGGGGGAAAGGCATAAACTGATGGGATTTTCCATGTGAAGGTCAGGGCATCCACTTTCCAAGCTTGTCTGTGGGGAGTCCTTGTGCAGAATTTGTCCAATTGGTAGTTCTGAGGGGAGGCAAACCGGTCTATCTCTGGGCTCCCCCATTTGTTTATCTTTGGATCCAGTTTCCACTCGTGTGGGTCCATGAGGTTTCTGCTTAGGTCATCTGCCAGTATATTTAGCTTGCCTGGCAGGAATTGAGCTTGTAGGTGCACTTGGTAGTTCAAGACTGTGTTACACAGAGCCATGGCTAGTCTGCAGAGAGAGTATGAGTGGGTTGCCCCCTGCTTGTTTATGTACCATCTTTACCAATAATTGTCCTAGAAGAATGTGGTCCTTGAAGGCTGTCAGAGCATTCTGTACAGCTAACATTTCTTTTTGATTGATATGCAGGTGCATATGACTTGGGTTCCATTTGCCCTGAATGCACTGCCCTGCCAGGTGAGCTCCCCATGCATAATCTGATGTGCCTGCTGTTAGGGTGTGGGAGGCAGGGGGTAGAGTGAATGGCAGTCCCTTGTTTTGGTGGCAAGCCTCTGCCCACCAAAGGAACTCCATCTGTATACAAAGTATGATAGGAATCATTGATTCTAGGTCCTGAGAATGTTGGCACAATGGGTTTTTTAGATACCATTGTAGTTTCCTCATATGCAGTCCTGCATATGGAATTAGTAGAATGCAAGTGACCATGAACCCCAGAGCTTGCAGTATTTTCCTTGCAGACAGCTGGGTCTCTGTGGCCAGATTTTTGAAGTAGGCTGTCAAGTGAACTTGTTTCTCTGGCGTGAGGTATGCCATCTGGTAAGTTGCACTCAAGTTTGCTCCCAAGAATACAATTTGTTGGCAGGGTACTAGATGTGATTTCTTTTTGTTTATGGTGTACCCCGAATCAGTTAGTAATTTCTTTACAAATGCCAGATGGTTTAATAGTATATCCTGGCTTTCTGCCTGAATTAGACAATCGTCCAGGTATGGGTATATTTGAATATTACTTTGCCTGCAAAATGCAATGACTGGAGCTAGGCACTCTGTGAATACTCTGGGTGCAGTAGATAAGCCAAAGGGCAGCGCAGAGAACTGGTAGTGCATGTAGCCTGCTCTGAAGTGTAGGTATCCTCTGCAAGATTCCCTTATTTATGGGATGTGCAGGTAGGTTTCCTTTAAATTCAGTGTTGCCAACCAGGCATTTTTGCCTAGCATGGGAAGCAGCTGATGAAGAGTTAGCATTTTGAATTTTGGGATTACCAAAAAAGTGTTTAGGATAGACAAGTCCAGGATAGGACACCAGGAACTGTCTTTTCTGGGTACCAGGAAATGTCTTGAGTAGATAGCTTACCCCCATTCTTCTTCTGGGACAAGGTGAATAGCCCTGATGCTTAGAAGAAAGAGAACTTGTTTTTGAGCCTCTGCCCACTGATTTGGGGGTAGGTCTGGCCAACCGTTTGGTGTTGGTAAGGAGTGGAATTGAAATCTGTATCCTTGGGAAACTATATTTAAAACCCATTTGTCTTGGGTAATGAGTTCCCAGTTTTTTCCATGCAAGGCAATCTTTCCCCCTAAAGGAACAGTTAGTTGAGCAGGGCTTAGAAGGTTTAAAGTTAAGCCACTGTGCCAGTTTACCATAGGGGGTGTCTTACTACCCCCAGCTTTGGAAGTCGGAGCCCCCCACTGCTTAGGTCTGTGAGTACCTTGGGACCAAAGTCTGGGTGCTCTGCTGGTTCTGGGTTTGGATTGAGAAGGCCTGAAAGAGGCAGGAAAGGACCAATTCTTAGAAGGCCAGTGTCTACTAAATCTGGGAGGCTGTACTTGCAGGAAATCTTTAACAGTTTGCATAGATTTAGCTTTTTCCTCCATCTTTTTAAGTACTACTTCTGCTTTGTTGCCAAAGAGGCAGTCTTGGTTTATGGGAGCAACCAGTAATTTAGCCTTAACATGATCTGGCAAAGATTGCTCCTTAAGCCAAGCATGCCTTCTAAGTACAGACTCAGTGACAGCAGCCCTGCAAGATGCCGCTAATGAATCAAAACCACATTGCAATGTATGTTTTCTAACTTGTTCAGCAGAATGCATTAAATCCTGTAATTCTTTATTTTCAGCACAGTCAAGAATCAACATCATTTTCTGTTTAAGCAATCCAATAACATGCTGCTGATACTGTAACATATGAAACTGGCAGTTTAAACCCCTGATGGCCAAAGTTGCAGAAGTGTATACCTTCTTACCCCATCTGTCCAGGGCCCTAGAATCTCTATCAGAGGGGGTAGGGTTTTTGGCAGTAGTAGCCTTAATGCCTTTGGGTCCCTGGGAAATGGTCTCAGGATCCATAGTAGGATTTTTAAAAAGGAACTTGTGAGAGTCAGGAACCCTATAATACATGTCAGGTTTTCTGGGAGTCGGAGCTAAAGAGTCAGGGGCCAGACTAGATTCGGAGAAGGCAACATCTACAATGTCCAGTACAGGAAGGATAGCTAAAGGCCTGTGTTAAGGTAGGGTAAGAATTCCCGAAGTCTATTTTTGGAGTCATAGTTATCCTAGCTTTCCCAGCGGAAATGCTCCCTAAGAGTATGCAAGGTTTCACCAAAAGAGAAATCCTCTGGAGGGGAAGCAGAGGGAATGGAGTCCTCTGCATCAGAATCCTCATAAGTAGATAAGGGCAACTCCTGGTCATCAGAGAACACAGAAATTTCAGAATCCTGATCAGAAGGAAAATCAGTACTAGGTCTCTTAGAGGGAGAAGGGTGGCTTCCCCTGATTAGAGTAATAAGGTCTTCAGCCATTCTTATAATTTGTTTTTTAGGCATAGGAGCCTGACCATGCAGTCTGGGCATCAGTTTTCTAGGCATGGATTGAGTTTTAGGCTTTGAAGAAGAAGATGGCATCGGTTTAATATGCAAGTCAGTAGGCCTGAATACACCCTCAGAAGCTGGTGCCTGCACAGTGGCTCCGGACCCATCCAAGGTAGAGACATCCACAGGTTCCACAGTTGAAGCATCTCGCGGCATACTGAATTCCGAATGGGTCTCAGTAGAGGCCTGTGAATCTGAAATAGTGGGTATCAGGGGCTGTGAAAGCGCCTGAGTACCAGCAAACTGGCGACTAGTTTAGGAGAAGCGTCGTCGGCAGCTTTGGACCTATGCGGTCTGTCTATATCTTTGCATTTTTTCAGAATGCTGCTAGTCGGATGGCTTATCGAAGCCATTTCTGGATAATTGAACAGAGTACCAAAATATTTAGATGCGAAAATGAACAGACGACGAAAAGTTCGAGGATTGAATAAGGCACAAAACCAACAGAGAGGTACGTCATGGTCTGGGCCTAAGCAAGGAATGCAGTACGAATTAAAATCTTTGAGGTATTTGCTTTCCACAAGAAATACAATTGTTAACTTTTACTGACATTGGTTTAGAGCAAGAAAAAGGATCCCCAACAGGGTACTTAGGGTTGAAGACTTCGGATCGGAAACTCGAAAACAAAAATTTCAGGAGTCGGCCGACCGGCACTTGTGAATTGCTTCTGCTTCGGGCACCACACAGCAAGAAAGACTGATGTAATGGCTTTGGCTGCATGCTTTATACCCCTGACTACCTGACGTCATGGAAGATGAGACAGCAACCGATGCAGGACCCAAGACTTTGATAATCAAGCCGACTGAGGGCTACCTGCAAGCAGATAACCCAAATGTAATGAGTGCAACAGTGAAACACGAAGAACTTCTTTGGATTTGAAATCCTCAGGCAGGGTTTGAAGTCGAAGCCATGAATATCTGTGACGCACTGAGGTAGATGCAGCAGATCTAGCAGAAGCCCCTGCTGCATCATAACTGCATCTGATTGAATGTCTAGCCACCTGGATGCCAGGGACAGTTTTGATGCTACCTCAAGGCTTGATAGGAGAGTCAGGCAGGGAGGACAGGAGCATAAATGCTTGGGATAACAAGTCCAAGGCATACATAATCATACGAGTTGGGTAATTAATAGCTCTGAAGACTAAGGTGGAAGACGTGCAAACTTTCTTCCCTAACCTGAACATTGTTTTTGCTGTCCTTGTCAGCGGGCAGAAGTGACGAGGATGGGATCAGTGTTGACTGCTTGTCTGGTGCTACAGCAATCATTGCAGGATCTGCCAAGGAGGGGGCTTCACAAGAAATTTGTGGTCACCAGGCACCTTGTAGAAATGATCAGGTCTCTTAGGAGCAGGTGGCTAAGAAACAGGGTTTTAGATGCCGAAGTAAATGCTTCCAGGTATGCAGGTATAACCGGGGGAATGGTAGAAGGAGAAGGAGCTTCAATTTGCAGTAGGTCAAAATATCCTTTTTTGAGTTTCAGTCATTTGGGGATTGTCAAAGAGATGAAGAAAGTAGATAAGAGTATAAGGAGATGAGGTGCATGGCAAAGAGAGAGGTGGCGAAGGCTAAGGATAAGGCATATGAAGAGTTGTATAACAGTTTGGACACTAAGGAGGGAGAAAAGGACCTGTACCGATTGGCTAGACAGAGGGACCGAGCTAGTAAAGATGTGCAGCAGGTAAGGGTGATAAAGGATAATGAGGGAAACGTACTCACAAGCGAGGAGAGGGTGTTCAGCAGATGGAAAGAGTACTTTGAGGGGTTGATGAATGAAGAGAATGAGAGGGAGAGAAGGTTGGATGATGTGCGGATAGTGAATCATGAAGTGCAGTGGATTAGCAAGGAGGAAGTAAGGATAACTATGAAGAGGATGAAGAACAGAAAGGCTGTTGGTCCAGATGACATACCTGTGGAAGCATGGAGGTGTTTAGATGAAATGGCAGTGGAGTTTTTAACTAGATTGTTTAATGAAATCTTGGAAAGTGAGAGGATGCCTGAGGAATGGAGAAAAAGTGTTTTGGTACCGATTTTTAAGAATAAGGGTGATGTGCAGAACTGCAGTAAAGTACAGTTTTGTACCTACCATAAATGTAGATGTCCGATAGACATGCAACTGCAGTCATAACATATGGGTTGTCCTGCCTCAGGCAGCCCTCGGTCGGCCGGATTCCAAAGTCTGGGTCCGGCGTCGGCTGGTGTCACCTCCTCTCCGACGTCAGAACGGCTGGAGTATAAAGGCATCGGCCGACGCCATCTTCTTCAGTGTTTCTTGCCCCAGATGCCAGGTGCCCTCCTAGGAAGGCTAAATTTGGTGAATGGATAGTAATAAAGAGATACACCATAGGAGATACCCCCAGCTAATAGGAATAGGGGTAGTGGACCTATAAAGAAGGTTGCAGAGGGGTAGGAGGGTGGGAAAATCCGACTGCAGTTGCATATCTATTGGACATCTACATTTATGGTAGGTACAAAACTGTACTATGTCCTTCAAGAATGCAACTGCAGTCATAACATATGGGTTGAATACCATAGCCAAGCTGGGGGTGGTTGGAACTAAGAAAGTGATGGTGTAGCTAAAATGCCCTGCAGGACTGCCGAAGCAAAGCCTGCTCAGGATCTGGAGTATAAAGGCAGGTTGTAGTGATTGGTAAATGTATGCACGGAGCTCCATGTAGCAGTCTCTAGAATGTCCTTTGTAGCCACTCCTCTTAGGAAAGCTGTGGATGTGGCTATAGCTCTGGTGGAGTGTGGCCTAATATTGGCTGGCACACCTTTTCCATGAAAAGAATAGCAGAATCTGATGCAGTGTCCAATCCATTTGGAAATTGTTTGTTTGGAGATTGCTTTTCCTTGTACTCCAGCAGCATAGGCTACAAGCAGTTGGTTAGACTTTCTGGTGGCCTTAGTTCTGTCCAAGTAGTAGCGTAGTTGCCTGTGTATGTCCAAAGTATGCAGCAGTGCTTCCCCCCTGTTTTGAGGATTGGGGAAGAAAGTAGGCAGGTGAATGGCTTGATTTAGAGACACCCTGGAAATTACTTTTGGCATGAATGAAGGATTGGTTCTTGGAGAGACTCTGTCCTGAAGAAAAATGAGAAAAGGAGGTACTGCCATGAGTGCCTGTATCTCCGAGACTCTTCTTGCTGATGTGATTGCCAATAGGAAAACCGTTTTCCATGAGAGAAATTGCATTTCTGAAGTTGCTGCTGGTTCAAAGGGAGGAAGAGTTAATTTTTCCAAGACGAAATTGAGGTCCCATGCAGGTACTGGTGGTTTCCTGGGAGGTTTGATATTCTTTATCCCTCTTAGGAACTGTCTTAGCAAAGGATGTGAAAACACAGGTGGATCACAATTGTATTTTGCTGAGATTGCTGAGGCATGAATCTTTATGGAAGAATATGAGAGACCAGTATGAAACATTTCTGCCAAGTATTCCAATATCTGAGGTATACTCAATACTGTTGTATCCTGACCCCTGTTAGCATTCCAGATGATGAATCTCTTCCACTTGGCTGAATAGGTTTTTCTGGTGGAAGGTCTGCGTGCTTCCAGTAAGATCTCTTGAACTTTTTTGGAAAGAGAGATATCGGAAGGAGTTATGGTAACCTCCAGGCTGTCAGATGCAATGTTTTCAGGTTTTGATGAACAGTCCTGTAATTGTGTTGTGTTAGAAGCAGAGGCCATAGGGGCAGAGGCCACGGTTTGGTCCGAGTTATGCTCAACAGCAATGGGTACCACTGCTGCCTTGGCCAGTCTTGAGCTATCAAAATGCCTGTTGGTTGTTCTGCTTTGATCTTCAGTATCACCTTGGTCAGCAGTGGTAGAGGAGGGAATGCATAAATTGTTAGGAAATTCCAGCTGAAGGAGAGAGCATCCGTTTTTCCAGGCTAGAGGATGGTGGGTCCTTGTACAGAACTTTTCCAGGTGATGATTCATGTGAGAAGCAAAGAGATCTATGTCCGGTCTTCCCCATGTCCTTGTTATTTGTGAGAAAATGTGAGGATGCAGCATCCATTCGTGTGGATCCAAGAAATTTTTGCTCAGCTTGTCCGCCAGTACATTGTCCTTGCCTGGCACAAACTGGGATTGCAAATGTATCTTCAGACTTAGGGATTTTTCCCAGAGAATCATTGTTAGTCTGCAGAGGGGATAAGAATGAGTGCCTCCCTGCTTGTTTATATACCACATAACAGTGGTGTTGTCTGTCCTTATTAGCAAATGTCCTTGTTGAAGTGATTTTTCGAAAGTCTGGATTGCATGTATCACTGCCAACATCTCTTTTTGGTTTATGTGCAGATGCCTTTCCCTTGGTGTCCATTGACCTTGAATGCATCTGCCCTCCATGTGCGCCCCCCATCCATGGTATGAGGCGTCTGTTGTAATCATTTGACCTGCTTGAGGTTTGTTGAAAGACATGCCTTTGTTAAACTGACTTGTTTGAGCCCACCACAAAAATTCTCTTTGCAGACATGGAATGAGTGGGATTATGTCCTCTAGGCTTTGGCTGTGTTGGGACCATAAGCTTTTTAAATACCATTGCAGCTTTCTCATATGAAGTCTTGCCAAAGGTATCAGAAGAATGCAAGATGCCATGAACCCCAGGGCCTGCAGGATTTTCCTTGCAGTCAGCTGGGAGAGCTTTGCAAGGCCTTTGAAGTACTCTGGTAACTGCTGTTGTTTTTCCTCTGTGAGATAAGCCATTTGTGTTTTTGTGTCCAGTTTGGCTCCTAGGAAAATAATCTGTTGGGATGGCAGTAGTCTTGATTTCTGAATGCTGACTGTGTATCCCAAGGCCTGTAGTAATTGAATGACATAGTCCAAGTTTGCTATCAAGGTTTGTTTGTTGTCCGCTTGTATGAGGCAGTCGTCCAGGTAGGGGTATATTTGAATCCCCTGGAGTCTGCAGTGTGCCACTACTGAAGCCAGGCATTTCGTGAACACTCTGGGCGCAGTAGATAAGCCAAACGGCAATGCTGAGAATTGATAATGCTCTGTCCCTGCAAGAAATCTGAGGTATCTTCTGCAGCTTTGTCTGATTGGGACATGCAGGTATGCCTCCTTGAGGTCCAGAGTGACCAGCCAAGACCCCTTGCCCAGCATGGGAAGGAGTTGCTGCAACGTCAGCATTTTGAACTTTGGCACAATGAGATAAGTATTTAGAGTAGACAAGTCCAGTATAGGCCTCCATTTGTTTTCCTTTCTTGGAACAAGGAACAGTCTTGAATAAATTCCCTGGCCTTGTTCCTGAGGAGGGACCTTTTCTATTGCTTTTATATTTAACAGCTTTGAAACTTGAATGAGTGCCTCTGCCCTTTGATGAAGTGGCAGGTTTGGCATGCCTTGTCTTATTGGTAAAGTATGGAAGTGGAATCTGTAACCTTTGTCTATTAAATCCAGAATCCAGTTGTCCTTGGTTAAGATATGCCAATTTTTTGAGAATAAGGATAATTTTCCGCCCAAAGGTGCTTCTCTTTGAGCCTTTGTAGGCGGTATGAAAGTCAAGTCATTGTGGTTGTCCTTGTGGTGCAGCTGGACTGCCTGCGCCACTTCTTTGATTTGGTGGTTGCCATTGGCGGCCTGTAGGAGCCTCGGTATTGCCCTCTACCTCGGGCACGCCTGTTTTTTCCCCTTTGAAACTTGTCAGTGTCTGGAAAGGACCAATTCTTTGAAGGCCAATTCCTGCTGAATCTGGGTGGCTGAACCTGGAGGAAATCTTTGACTGTCTGTACTGATTTAGCTTTTTCCTCAATGGACTTCTACACATCTTGTGCATTAGCACCAAAAAGCTTCTGTTTTTCCAGAGGTGCATCAAGTAACTTTACTTTAACATGGTCTGGCAGTGGCTGTTCTTTTAACCAAGCATGTCTACGTATAACAGCCCCAGTCATAGCTGCCCTACATGAAGCCTCCAATGCATCATAATGAAGAAAATGATTGCTAACCTGCTGAGTGTTATGTACTAGATCCTGCAATGCCTTTCTATCAATAGGCTCAGGAGAAGCTAGCTTTTTCTGTAAATCATCCAGTAAAAAATCCTGGTACTGAAACATATGAAAAAGGCAGTTAAGTGACCTCATGGCCAGGGTGGTAGAGGTATAAACTTTTTTACCCCATCTCTCCAGGGATCTAGCTTCCCTATCCGCTGGCAGTGGATTCTTGGCTGTGGAAGTAGCCACTCCCTTGGGGCCCTGTGAAATAGTTTCTAGATCCACAGAATGGGCCTTAAAGAGATGTTTGTGGGTGTCAGGGACCCTATAATATCTGTCTGGCTTTACAGGAGCAGGAGGGAGAGAATCAGGGTTAGCACTGGAGTCGGAGAAAACATCATCCAGGACATCCATAACTGGAGGGATAGCTAAAGGTCTGTGCTGGGGTAGCTTAAAGAAGGTACGTAGCCTTTTCCTGGAATCAGAGAATTCCTGACCCTGCCATTTAAAATGCTCCCTCATAGAGTGTAGGACTTCACCGAACGAAAAATCCTCTGGAGGAGAGGCAGAGGGAATTGATTCCTCAGCATCAGAGTCCTCATAGGCCTGGAAGGATTCTTCTTGGGTATCTGAATGCTCAGAATCCCCAGAGGCTTCATCTGAAGAGAGGTTGTCGGCCTGCTCAGTTCTGGGCCTTTTCTCTGCAGGTGGCTGAGAACCTCTGTCTGGATGAGGCTGAGACCCCCTGATAAGAGAAATAAGATCTGCAGCAAGAGACATGATCTGTTTATCAGAACGGGCCTGGGCAGTAGGTTTAGGATGGGCCTTAGCACGTGCAAAGGCTTTGATGGACATGGATACAGGAGGCCTAGCTGCCCCACGTGCAGGAGTAACCTTGTCCACAGGAATGGTGTCGGGTAGATCCAGAACTTCGGTTTCTGGAGGAAAATCAACAACCAGCACCGGTGTAGACTCCGAGACCGAAGGACGTGTTAACGCTGTGTCGTCGGCCTGGAGCGGTTGAATTACCGCTTCCGAAGGGACCGAAGCACTCGCAGAGGGTTTGGGAGGAGTATCGGTGGAGGACGCGGGCCGAGGATGTCGGTCCCGGTCCTTTCGTTTTTTGGTAGATTGAGTTGTCAGTTGTTCCGACGGCATGATATAAGCGAAAGATTCGCCGAAAAAGTCTTTGGCAAATTCTGCCCGGCGCCTGAGAGTGCGCTTATTAAAGCAAGCACAGGCAGCACAGGCCGAGACGTCGTGGTCTGGGCCCAGGCAAGGGAGGCAATAAGAATGGAAGTCCTTATGAGGTATTTGTTTACCACAAGACAAACAATTATTAACTTTCTCAATTTGTTCTGACATCGGCTGAGGCAAGAAAAAATGTTCCCCAACGGGGTACTTAGCTTTTAGATGACTTCGGTACTGAAAACACAGGAGCTGACTGACCGGCACTTGCGAACTGCTTCTGCTTCGGGCACCGCGCGGCAAGAAAGACTGAAGAAGATGGCGTCGGCTGATGCCTTTATACTCCAGCCGTTCTGACGTCGGAGAGGAGGCGACACCAGCCGACGCCGGACCCAGACTTTGGAATCCGGCCGACCGAGGGCTGCCTGAGGCAGGACAACCCATATGTTATGACTGCAGTTGCATATCTATCGGACATCTACATTTATGGTAGGTACAAAACTGTACTTGACTGCAGCTCTGCACATCACCCTTATTCTTAAAAATCTGTACCAAAACACTTTTTCTCCATTCCTCAGGCATCCTCTCACTTTCCAAGAATTCATAGGTTCATAGGTTCATAGGTTCATACTAGGCTATCTGCCCGAGGGCATTTACAAGCCTAGCCCATCGTTTTGTGGCTTACGCCACCCCTTTAGTATGGGGAACTATACCCATTATTTTTCTGTGCCTCTGTCGAGCAGTGACACTGAGGTAATCCCTGGGGTATATCTGCGATCTCCCATCCATTGGTCAAGATTTCTCTTGAACAAGGCCAGCGAGGTGCTCTGCCTCACATGTACCGGGATTTTGTTCCACAGCATAGGGAGTCTTTGGGTGATGAATCTATCCCTCCAGCACATCCTATTAATAGCCGTGTCAAGGTTTAAGTCTCCGCCCTTGTGGCTCTGATGGATCTAGATTTTTGAGGTGAAGCATATTCATCAAATCTGGGTTTGACATGGCCTTGTATGTTAGGCAAAGGTCACCTCTGAGCAAGCGGTGGCGACTGAATAGAGCTGGAGTTCTTTCAGTCGGGCAGCATAGGACAGATTTTGAGACCCTTTATCCTTTTGGTGAGGAACTTTTGTGGCCTCTCCAGCTGCTGCAAGTGTCGGGTCAGATACATTCCGAATGGGGCATTGTACTCAATCATTGGTCTGATGAGTGATGAGTAAAGGAGACTATGACCTCCCTTGATCCAGATGAGAATCCCTTCATGATAAGGTGGGCAATGTAGAAGGTCTTCCTAACTACTTTAGCTACATGGGTGTCGAATGACAGACTACTATCAACCTGGGTCCCCAGGTCCCTGATAACTTCTTCTGTGCTCAGTGGATTGCCACCTATTTGGTAGCTAGGGGTAACCTTGTTTTTCCCGAAGGGTATGACTATGCATTTTTGGCATTTAACTTTAGGCCGTGGCTCTGGCACCAGTTATCCGCTTCTGTGAGACCCTTCTGAAGGATATCTGTGTCAGATGTGTTTTCTACTATGGCCCAGTTTGCAGTCATCTGCAAACTTTGTCAGCCATAACCCTCCTGTGTTTGCTTGTACTTGGAAAAGTAGATGCCAAACAAGAGTGGGCCCAGGACTGAGCCCTGTGGGACACCACTTGTGACAGGCTTTGAGTCTGACATGGCGCCAGCAGCTCTGACCCTGTGGGTTCTGTCACTCAGCCAGTTTGCAACCCATCTTGTGATGTATGGGTTGACATTTAAGCTGATGAGTTTTTCAATGATACCCGAATGGGGTATTGTATCGAAGGCCTTAGCCAGATCGAGGTAGGCTGTATGGACTGCCTTTCCTCATCAATGGCTTTGGTGACTGTTTCGAAAAAGTCAACCAAGTTTAAAAGGCATAATCTGCCTTTGACAAAGCCAAACTGGGTTGGATCCAAAGTCTGCAAATTCCCTATGTCTTTATTTATGAGGTCCATTATGATCCTCTCCATGGCTTTGCAGATAAGGCTTGTCAAGCTAATGGGCGGTAATTTCCAGGGTCGGTGGAGGCACCGCCTTTGTGAAGTGGTACCACAGTTGCAGTGCGCCACTCCTGGAGTGCGTATCCAGAGGTAAGACTTTGATTAAACAGCTGTCCTAGCTGTGGGTTTAATTCCTCATTGAGTTCATGGAGCACACAGCCGGGGACACCATCAGGTCCCATGGATGCTGTGTTTTTGCTTTGGAGAGAGCAGTTCTCACTTGGGCGCTGGAGATGTTTGGGGGCTGCAATCGTTTGGTATAGATATCTCTCCTTTTGGGGGGGAGAAGTTTGCACTGAACCTGTCAGCCAGTATGTTGGCAATGTCTGTAGGATCAGTAATCTTCACATCATTTTGAACTAGCTCTGAGCATATCTGGGAGTTTCCTCCCAGGTTTCTAACATAGCTAAAGAAGGCCTTATGATTGTCTTTTGAGTCTTTAGCTATTTTTCTCTCGAAATTTGCTTTGGATGATTTTATGAGAGCTCTTAGTTTTTTACTTATAGTGATCAAGGGTGTCTTACCTTTTAAGGATTTTGCTCTATCTTGTAGTAGCTTCCTCCTTTTGTTGTAGAGTTTGTTTATGGCTGGGGTCCACCAGACTGGACGCTTGCCTTTGGTACAAAGAGTCTTTGTTTTGCTTGGGATTGCCTTATCCATGCAGTCCTGCAGGTGCTGGTAGAAGGCATTTGTAAGTGATTCAGCGGCTTGAGTACTGTTTTCCGCCGGCTCGGGGCCTTAAAGGAGACCACACTAGTCTTTAGAAGTGTGAAGTCGGCTTTTGAGAAGTTCTTTACTGTGGTCTTTTTATTTCAGGTGGGGGTGGGATGAGGACCTCCAGCGAGATTAGTTTGTGGTCTGATCTCACCAGTGAGGGGTACACCTCCGGTGTTGAACATTGTGCTCCCATGTTCGTGATGATGAGATCAAGTATGTTATCTCCTCTTGTGGGGATGGTGACTAGTTGTTCCATGGCATTTGAGTTTATGAATTCCAGGAACTTTTGGGCTAGGGTGTTTGGGCTTGAGTAGTGTTCCCAGTCTATATTAGGGTAATTGAAGTCACCTAGTATGATGGTGTTTGGTGATACATTTATCCCCTCTAGTGTTTTCAGGAAGGCCATGTGAGGTTCCTGAGTTTGTGAGGGTGGCCTGTAACATGCTACAATTTGCAGAGCAGTCTTGCCTATGGTTAATTGCACCTGGATGGTCTCCGATGCATCGTGCGTTGCCACCAGTCTTGAGGTGTGGGTGTCCTTGATGAATATGGATACCCCCTCCTTTCTTGGTATTGTCCAGATTTTGGGGCGGAACGCATGATATGAGGTAAAACCTGATAGCGCTGGGGTGCTCTCAGGAGCCTTGAACCAGGTTTCTGTCACAGCACAGACATCGATGTTCTCCATACTGAGAAGGGCCTCGAGTGCGTGCATTTTGAGATTTAGACTTCTGGCATTGAGCAGCATTACCCTTAGTTTTTGCTTTTTGTGTTCTAGGGTGGTAGGTTTAGAATTTGAGCCTTGCCTGAAAAAGGCACTATGGGGGTGGCAAGAGCCTTTGCCAATATCCGGAATCCCAGGGGTGACAGGTGCAAGCCGTCCCTTGCGAAGCAGCGTGGCTTGTCCAGCATGTCATCCCAGGCAGACAGACACTGGATCCCCTTTGAATGACACCAGTGTTTAAGCCAATTGTTAAAGCTGATCATCTTATCTCTGTATTGTGGCATCATTCTTGGTGAAGGTAGGATACTGCTCAAGGTCAGGGTCATACCTGTCTGGCCTACATAATCAGAGAGCTCCTCAATGTCTCTTTTCATGTAGTCCAAGGAGGTACGTCTCAGGTCGTTTACACCAGCGTGGACAATGACTGAATCATATTTGTACCTGCTGTTGAGAGACCTGAGTGCTTGCGTTATGTGGCGGATTCTAGCGCCCGACAGGCAGCTTACTGTGACCTTCTCCTTACTCAGTCTGGTGAGCGGGACGTCAGTGTGTCTGACTATGGAGTCACCAATGACTAGTGTGTCTGGCATTGTGTTTGGCCTTAAGGGCTGTGACTGTTTGACACTCTGACTGTGAGGTCTATGTGTTGCAGGTGTTGTGTTCTGAGGTGGTGGTTGTTTGGGTGTCTGCTTTGGTGGCCTCTGCTGTTTTGGTAGATTTTTGATCAGAGCCTCCGAGTATGTCTTTGTGTGTTTATGTGTATGATTTGAGGTTGTAATGGTAATATGTGAGACTGGGTCTATAGTGTGTGTGGTAACCTTCTCCTCCTGACTGGTCTTGCCAGTCCTATGTTGAGAGAGCTCAGCCTCCAGTTTGGCCGTATAGTTGCATCTCCCGCATGTATTTGTGTTTTGTGGGAGGAGGAGATCGCATGTATTTGTGTTTTGTGGGATTTCATCTAAACACCTCCATGCTTCCACATATGTCATCTGGACCAACAGCCTTTCTGTTCTTCATCCTCTTCATAGTTATCCTTACTTCCTCCTTGCTAATCCACTGCACTTCATGATTCACTATCCGCACATCATCCAACCTTCTCTCCCTCTCATTCTCTTCATTCATCAACCCCTCAAAGTACTCTTTCCATCTGCTGAACACCCTCTCCTCACTTGTGAGTACGTTTCCCTCATTATCCTTTATCACCCTTACCTGCTGCACATCTTTACTAGCTCGAACTGCTTCTGCTTCGGGCACCGCGCGGCAAGAAAGACTGAAGAAGATGGCGTTGGCCAATGCCTTTATACTCCAGCCGTTCTGACGTCAAAGAGGAGGCGACACCAGCCGACGCCGGACCCAGACTTTGGAATCCGGCCGACCGAGGGCTGCCTGAGGCAGGACAACCCATATGTTATGACTGCAGTTGCATTCTTGAAGGACATCTACAGAGGCATTAAACTGATCAGTCACAGCATGAAGTTATGGGAAAGAGTAGTGGAAGCTAGGTTAAGAAGGGAGGTGATGATTAGTGATCAGCAGTAAGGTTTTCATGCCAGGAAAGAGCACTACAGATGCGATGTTTGCTCTGAGAGTGTTGATGGAGAAGTACAGAGAAGGTCAGAAGGAGTTGCATTGCGTCTTTGTGGATTTAGAGAAAGCATATGACAGGGTGCCTAGAGAGGAGTTGTGGTATTGTATGAGGAAGTTGGGAGTGTCAGAGAAGTATGTAAGAGTGGTACAGGATATGTACGAGGGTAGTGTGACAGCGGTGAGGTCTGCGGTGGGAGTGACGGATGTGTTTAAGGTGGAGGTGGGATTACATCAAGGATCAGCTCTGAGCACTTTCTTATTTGCAATGGTGATGGAAAGGTTGACAGACGAGATCAGACAGGAGTCCCCATGGACTATGATGTTTACAGATGACATTGTGATTTATAGTGAGAGTAGGGAACAGGTGGAGGAGACCCAGGAGAGGTGGGGATATGCTCTAGAGAGAAGAGGAATGAAGGTCAGCAGGATTAAGACAGAATATATGTGTGTGAATGAGAGGGAGGCTAGAGGAATGGTGAGGATAGGATACAGGGAGTAGATGTGGTGAAGGTGGATGAGTTTAAGTACTTGGGATCAACAGTTCAGAGTAATGGTGAGTGTGGAAGAGAGGTGAAGAAGAGAGTACAGGCAGGATGGAGTGGGTGGAGAAGAGTGTCAGGAGTGATTTGTGACAGACGAGTACCAGTAACAGTGAAAGGGAAGGTCTAACAAGAGGGTAGTGAGACCAGCTATGTTATATGGGTTGGAGACGGTGACATTGACAAAAAGGCAGGAGTCAGAGCTTGACGTAGCAGAGTTGAAGATGTTAAGATTTGCACTAGGTGTGACGAGGATGGACAGGATTAGGAATAAGTATATTAGTGGGTCGGCCCAAGTTGGAAGGTTTGGAGACAAAGCCAGAGAGGTAAGTTTACGCTGGTTTGGACATGTGCTGAGGAGGGATGCAGATTATATTGGGAAAAAGATGCTAAGGATAAAGCTGCCAGGTAACGGGAAAAGCGGGAGGCCTAAGATAAGGTTTATGGATGTAGTGAGAGAGGACATGCAGGTGATTGGTGTGACAGAGCAAGATGCAGAGGACAGGAAGAAATGGAAACAGTTGATCTGCTGTGGCAACGCCTAACGGGAGCAGTCAAAAGAAGAAGTCATTTGGGAAGTATTCCATTTGACTTATTCTTTCATATAAGTTACAGTCCTCCCAGAAGTGATGTCCTCAGGCGGACAGTCCCCTTCTATGGATTCCTCATCAGGGGAATAGTATTCTAGAGGAGAGGCCATCTGTGTTGAGTAAGTAATGGACTCATCAGATGATCATGAGAGAATTTCTTCCTCTTCTTCATGTAGTAGGAGGGAGTACAGAAGTAGCTGAGGCAGGCCTTGGGCTTAGCACTGGGATATTGGAGGGAGAAGAGGCCGAGGGTCTAAGAGCCATGAAGGTCTGCATCAGGGACAGAGTAAAAGATCGCCTGTTAGGAAGTCCCTCAGGAGAGGGAGATAAATGTTTACTTTTTTTCCTTCTTTTTAAAGGAGTAGATTTGGGAGAAGGCCTAGGTTCAGGGGCCAGAGCTCAAACAGAGGCTTCGGATTTTGGCATCCGGTGGATCCAGGTTCCCGCTCGACTTTGGTGGAAACCGGCATCCGAGTCATTTCCATAGACGTGGCAGCTGGTACTTCAGAAACGGCTACCTCCAGAGAAGAAACTCATTACAGTTCAGATACCTATTGGAATTATTTCATTTCCATTAATGGTGAATCACCAAAACAACAAGATAAACAATATATATTGGAATCTGCTTATAAAACTACTTCTTCCATTAATTGGAGACTTTTTACTTGGAAATTTTTACATAGATCCTTCTATACACCTTTAATGATGAATAAAATAAATAATAAAGACAACTTATGTAAAAGATGTAATGTAGAAATAAATGCTGATTGGGCACATATGTTTTATGACTGTATAAAATTGAAGGAATATTGGAAGTTAATCAATGATTTTTTGCAGGCCCTTTTCACAGATAATTTCATTGTTTCTAAATCACTTATATTATTTAACACACCTGTTCCTAAAAGTGTTAAAAAAGTTAAACTTCCCTTATTATGGTCTATTCTAGCAGTGGCTAGAAAAATAATAACCAGAAATTGGATTTCAGATACCACTCCATTTAATGAATTTAAAAATGTTATGACTGAAGTGTGTCATATGGAATTGATGACAATAAAATCAAGAACTACTAGAAAAACATCTTATTATATTATATGGGATACTTTACAAAACCTGTTAAAAAAACTTAGTCTCAATAGCATGACATTATAGTTTAATCAATTGATTTGATTTGTAGTGGATGTCTTTGTAAATACTTTGGTTATTTTATTGAATGTTATAACTATTTCTATTTTAATTGCTTGTATAAAATTGTTATGATATTTATTTTGTATGTTAAAAACAATAAACTTGTTTAAAAAAAAAAAAGAAACGGCTACCTCAAAGGGAGCCGACGATGTAGATGGCTCTAAAGAGCATCCCTCAACCCCTATATTGGTGGCTGGCGGGGCATCCCACAACAGAGAGGCAGAGGAAGCAGGCCGTGAAACCTTGGCCTTTTTCCGAGATGGTTCCACCTGGGCGGCTGACTCCAGATCCATCCTAAGTGCTATTTTTTTTAGTCTCTGGTTTTCCAAATAAAGATTAAGAGTGGCCAGATGGCTTCTAAGCGTCTTAGGAAAGAAGGATTGGCAAATGTCGCAGGCGGTATGTTTGTGTTCCTGGCCTCGACAATAAAATGCAACGGTCATGGGTGTCTTTATGCAAATTTGACGCCAGCATCGGCATTCGCCCTTCTTAGCAGACATCGGCTAAAAAGGAACAAGCTCATGGTTCCCCAACAGGGTACTTAGCTTTAGACATCTTGATAAGCAGAGGAGTGATGCAATCGATTTGACTTTCGACTGCTGCAGAAATGTTCTGAGGTCTGTGCATGCAGACGTCACAATTAAAGATCCTGGTTTATGGCCCTGAGTGTGACGTACCAAGCACTAACAGCAACCAGGCTTAAGCTTTTGTATAGGAGCCGACGTTCGGGTCATCTGAGGTGGAGAATCCCACACTAAGAATACTGCAACATGGGAACAGAAGGACATCTATCTGTTACTGAAAAGAATTTCCGTCATATCTGCCAAATATTCGAAGCTGGTACCCAGTTTTAAAGATGGCTGCTACAGTGATTCATATAACAACAGGAATTACTTAATCAGCTGTACATGAACAATGATACACTTCTTACTGTTAATATACCATCCCACTCCTACTATTCACATCTTACAGAAAAGTAGGCAGACCTCATATTTCAGTCTCTTGCATTTCCTAAAACAGTGCTAGGCTCTTTACTATATTTAATTCTTTAGAACTCCTATAAGCTCCCTCATCATCACTTCACTCAAACATATGGCTGTTTCTCAGTCTTCTGGGGTACGCCTATCAGATCTCTGTGGATTGACTGGTACCATGTACTATGGATTGTCTGTTGGAGGTTTTGTCTATTCTTGTGGGGTTTTGTATGAGCTGGGAGAAACCATATAGGTTTATGAAACTGTATGGATTATTAGAATTACAGGTGGACCAGTCAGTGTTGAAGTCACCCATAATGACTGTTTCTTGGTGGAAGGCTGTGGATAGCCAGTGAAGTATGTCCAACTGTGCTAGTGTTACCTCCTGGAGGGATAAAGATAGCCACTATGAATAGTGTTTTGTTGTTGTTGATACTCAGTTTGGTAATGAGTAATTCCGCACTGTTAGATGTAGGAAGCGCGTGGAGTTGATGACTTGTAGGGCTAGATTTTGTTTAAACATTATTCCTACACCTCCTCCACGTTTACTTTGATGATCGAGTCTATGTATGTTGAACCTTGGGGGAAGTATTTCATTGTTTTTAACATGTGGCTTAAGCCAAGTTTCAGTCAAAATGGTTATGTCAGGGGAATGTAAGACAATTAGTGCGTGGAGGTCATGGATTTTGTTTAGTATACTTCTGAGATTTATATTAAGGAACAGCAGGAAGTGTTGCTTGGGGTGGGGGGAATAGAGTGGAGTTGATTGAGGTGTATTCCTATGCAAAATACTCCCTCCAGTGACTAAATTTCTTCTATCAATTTCATACTCTTACAAATGACAGTTTCTCTCCCTTCTTTTAATTCCAAGGCATACCGCAGCTTCCACTCTCTCTTCCCCCCAGTTTCCATTTCCTTTCCTCAATCTATACTGGTTATATGCTTAACTATCGTTGACTTTTCATGCTATGTTCTTCTTCCATAAGCATACTTTAGGCCTTCTGACTGAATGTCACTATTCTTTCTGTTTGAACTCCCCCAAAAATCCTTCTCTGTACTAAACCTAGTTTAAGTGTGGGTACATCTGTCTTAAAATTTGATCAGGTCTGTAACATCAGAAAGGTACAGAAAAACGTGATATAAATTAACAGATGTTCTGGAATGGGTGCAATAAGGGGGAAGGACTTAAAAATACAGACAAGGTTCACACAGTGACTATTCAATTCTCAGGACTGTACTAACTTCAGAATATGATCCACCACAGGGATGTCTCAAGAATAAATTAATCTCCAAAAACACATCAGAATTTTAGATATTCTCTGAGCTTAAACACTAGCTAATACTTGGAACTACCAAAATTCTGAAGACAGATGTGGTGCAGCAGTTAGCTCTCTTGCTTCAGATTATTTGGTTCTCCTGTTCATTTCCTGATCATGCATCTATGCAAGTTCTTACCACTGTCTTTAGTTTCCTACCACATCTAAAAAGCTAGGCTTAAAAATGCCTTTGTGGTCATTAATCTAGTAAACACCTATGAACTGATAAATATGTGATCATCTACAGTACTCATACATGCCTGTGAGGTTGTGTATGCCCAGCAATGGATCTTCTCCATCTAAGTGAACTGGTTATATATTTTATACATGCTGCGAGCCTGAGTAGGCTGCCTCATGTCCATCTTTTTTCAATACCCTTGAAAATATCCTAAATTGGTGTTCTATTAATCTCCCACAGGAAACAATAATCTTAGCAGATTTCAATATTGACTGGCAGTCCTGTAACAGTAGTAACCCTTCCAACCATATTAAAGGAGTACAACGGCTTTTAAAACTGAATTCCTCATCTTCCCTGCGTTTTTCATCCCTATATACACATTCCTGCATTAACTACCAACAAAGCGTTGTTTACAAAATTTTAATTCCCCTGACTTTTCCCAAACAAGCCTACCTTAGCGTACAGTGATTGTTTCCGTTTCTAAAAGATTCTCTCGCGTTTGAGACAAACTTGCAGGTGTCTTCCAATTACTCACGTCATCGCGGCCATGCAGTATTGGTATTTTTTTTTTTTTTTTAAAGTTCCCTCCCCCCGAAGTGACATCACCACAGCCGGCCTCAAATAATCAAACCCACCCATTATGTGACGTTACAGCTGCCTTGTCCTTCCCCCAGCCTTGGAGTCCTCAAATAGAGCTGCAGGAGCTAGGGAAGTTCTTTTCCTGTTGCTGTTTCCAGTAGGCAGTATTTTGGTAAAGGAGCGTGTTGTGCGAAGCTCTGCTCGTATCGTCGTATTTTCTTGGATCTGCGAAATTGGTAAGTCAGCATTATTTAGCAAACTAGCTCCTTAAATCACTAAAGTTGCTTGTAATTAAAATCCCGTAGTGATACTATTATGGCACTGGGTCTCTGTGATGTAGATGTAATTTTTCTAAACTTTGTGGATGCTTCTGTACGATGTTTATCTGTATGTAGCATATGTTTACAGCTTCTATTTGCTATAGTTTTGTCATTAGCATTTTGTTGCATTGTGTTGGTGGTTTTAAGTGTTTTAAAGTAATGCTAGCAGGAGTCGTTTATTTTACTTGATTCATGTAACTGATTTTAGCGTTTTGTGCGGTGTTCGCAGCTTTCCGGTGCTACATTTCTGGTGTTTGTATGCCAAACATTCATTTGTAACAAAAGTGTTGGCGTTTGGATTAAGTTGGTATGTGAAAGTGCTTTTTGGTAGGGTTAGAGTAAAAACTAGGGAAAGGGTGTTTTGTACGATTACTTGGGGTCTGCACGCACTGAGTGTAAAATTTCGTTTAGTATGCTTTTTTTTCATGGATATAGTATTAATTTTGTAATGTATTATGTGGCACGTGGGTTTGAAAAAAAAAAAACTGTAAATCTGTACTAATACGAGTGCAGTGTATCCACGTGTAGTTTCTTGCTCTAACGTAATCTGGTAGTACTCAGTGGTGTCTATGTTGGTCAAGTCATTTCCGTTGGGGTTCTCCTTTCGTGTTGATGTGCCATTGTAGAAAGTTACCTGCTCGGTCAACTACGCAGAAGGCACTGTTTAAAAAGCGTCCAAAACTCGATGACAGAAAGCTGTAAAAACACAGGTTTAATGTTCCAAATAAAAGTTAGCGTTTTCGGCAAGTTAAATAACCCGCCTTCAGACAAAACACAAAACAAAAGTGTTTGGTCTGAAGGCGGGTTATTTAACTTGCCGAAAGCGCTAACTTTTATTTGGAACATTAAACCTGTGTTTTTACAGCTTTCTCTCATCGTGTTTTGGCCGCTTTTTAAACAGTGCATTGTTTTGTGAGTTTCTTATTTTGCGAACTACGCAGAAGGCATTGCATATGCATACACGTGGGGGTCTGCAGAGTGATAAATGAAACATCCTATAGTGAACAAGTTCTTCTGTCTTGGACTGAATGTTGCATAGACAACTAAAATTAAATCTCTCACAAACCGAGGCTGTGCTTGTGTACATTGTGGTAAGACATTCACAAACTCATATTTTTCCCCTTAAGATTTTCCATTGGTACCCATGTGAAGTTTATGTCAAAGATTAAAAAGCTTATACTTTTGGAATTACTTTTGTTAACACGCTGATAAAGTGAGACTGTGTGTTAGCTGTTGTCAGGTCATATATTATCCTCAATATCTCCTGCTTCAAAAATCATTTTTTCCAGTGAATGGTTCTTGCTGCTGTCATGCATGCACTGGCATCCTTTTGTCTTGCCTACTGTAAGACTTTGTATCTGGGGCTTTCATATTCTGACTCTAAATGCTTGGATTAACTCCAGAATTTGGCAGTTATGGGTGCTGTTAAAAGTGCTGTAAGCTTGTAGTGGATCCAGAGCTCTGCATTTAAGGGTGGTGAATGCTTGCATTGGATCCAGAATTTGGCAGTTAAGGGTGGTATAAAGGGTTCTGTATCCATAAAGTGGATCCGGAACTTGGCAGCAAAGTTACTGAGCATCATGTTTTAAGCACAGTACGCTAATTATTTGAGAGTTGCATTGCCTGTTGCAGCAAGTTCAATCTTTTGGGGTCTTTCCAGTTGCTGCAGGTGAATGATAAGGTACATCCCAAAAATGTTTTTCTAACCACTTTGGCCACGTGCTTGGCAAATGAGAGATTGCTATCAACTTGGGGCCCCAGGTCCCTAATTACTACTTCCATACTTAATGGATTACCACCTATGTGGTAATTTGTGGGCACTTTGTTTTTGCCAAAGGGGATGATTATTCACTTTTTTACGTTTAGCTTGAGATCATAGCTTTGGCACCAGTTGTCTGTTTCTATGAGGTCCTTTTGTAGGATGCTTGCGTCGGCTGGAGAGTCTATTACAGTACCCAGTTTGCAGTCATCTGAGAACTTAGTCAGCCACAGTCCTTCGGTGTTGCCTGTACCTCCCAGAAATATATATCGAACAAGAGAGGTCCCAGGACTCAGCCTTGTGGGATGCCACTTGTAACTGGTTTGTAGTCTGACATGGCTCCAGCAATTCTAACCATGTGGGTTCTGTCCTTCAGCCAGTTTGCAACCAGTTACATATAGGGGGTTATATTTAAGCTGGTGAGCTTATCTATAATGCCTGAGTGGGGTATTGTATCGAAGGCTTTTTCAAGGATCCAGGTAGGCTGTGTGGACCACCTTCCCCTCGTCAATGGCATTGGTGACCGTTTCAAAGAAATCAACCAGATATAAGAGGCAGGAACAGCCCTTAACAAAGCCAAAATGGGTATGATCCGGTGTCTATAGGTCCCCAATAACTTTATTTATGAGGTCCATGATGAACCTTTTCATAGCTTTGCAGACCAAACTAGTCAGGCTTATGGGGCGATAGTTTCCAGGATCCGTTGAGGACACAGGGTGGTCCCATTCATGCTGTGTTTTTTGCTTTTGTGAGGGCGGCTCTTGAGCATCTGAGATGTCAGGGGGGCATCACTCTGCTCAGATAGATATTTGCCCTTTTGGTGGGGAGGGAGAAGTTTCCGCTGAACCTGTCAAACATGATGTTGGCAATGTCTGTGGGTTCGGTGTATTTTATGTTTTTTTCGAGTAAGTCTGAGCATATCTGGGGATTCCCACCCAGGTTCCTAACATAACTAAAGAAAGCCTTGTGATTGTCCTTGGTGTCCTGTGCAATTTTTCTCTCAAAGCCTGCCTTAGACGATTTTATGAGTGCCCGTAGTTCTTTGCTAATAGTGATCAGAGATGCCTTCCCTTTTCGGGATTTTGCTCTATCATGTAGTAGCTTCCTCCTTATATTGTATAGTTTGTTTATGGCTGGGCTCCACCAGACAGGATGCCTAAGCTTGGAGGATTGGGTCTTGGTTTTATTTGGGATTGTATGATCCATGCATTCCTGAAGGTGTTCATAGAATGCGTTTATAAAGAATTCTGCGGTCTGGGCCGTATTTCCCACATGCCCGGGGTCTTCGAAGAATTCCACCTCTGTTTTGAGAAGTGTGAAATTTGCTTTAGAGAAGTTTTTCACTGTGGTTTTCTGGGCAGGGGGTAGCTGATCAGTGTTCTCTCCCAGTAAATAAATTTGATAAAGGAATGAATAAACAAATGCTTTTGTTTTGTACCTGTTGGACAGTCATAATGTAGACTTTGCTTTCATGTAATGTTATGGTAGGGAAATTACTTGCTGCATTTCTGTTTGCTGCTATGAGTGTTTATTAACTCTTGCGCCAGCTTGTAAGGACTGTCTAAGAGATGGTATGATTCTAAGAGGCTGTCTGTCTTTATTCCAGGTTGTTGTGCCATTTACACAGTTCACCTACCGTGGTTCCCAACATTATGTTGTAGATGGTTTCTTAAATTGTTTATTTAATTTTTATATTTTCTTGTCAGTCTAAGATACCATCTTTGAATCACCCGGTGGTAAACAGGCCTTGCCCACTGATCATCATTCCCTATTTTTTAAGCATTGCTGTTTGTATTAACATACATTCATCATGTTGTTCATATTTAACACAACATATTCCACTTAATTTTTTTTAAATTGATAGAAATGTGTAAAGGTTATAAAAAAATATTTGATTCTACTCCCAGGGTTTATTGTAGAGCATCGTTGCTGGGGATATGTAAAATAATATTTAAAAGAAGCAGTTGGGTATGGGCATGAGTAAATAGTACAAGCATGTTTGTAGCGAAGTCGCATGGGTAGTGTTTGCTGTTTGTTACTGAGCAAGATGTCTTCTAAAATACAAATTTGTGTATTGTGTACAGTTTCTTTTGGTAGACATGGTATGATGTCTTTCATAATGTCAAGTGTTATGCCATGCCAGCTCTGTTGGCATAGAGGAATAAAACTTTGACTATAACCCAGGTTATAAGAGTTCAGCCAGCAGCTGAGGTAAATGTAGGGGCTAGGGAGGAGGAGGATGATGAGGCATAACCTATGGTTATTCCTGGTAGAGAATGTGGGCATATGCAGGGCCAGAGTGGTTATAATTCCACATTGAAAACAAGGACCATACATGCAATGACTGATCAGGCAATTGAAGAATGTGCACCCATGTAGTTGGGAGCAAAAGACCCTTGTATCACTGAAAACCCAGTAGGATGCTATCACTTTGGGGAGCAATGTAGAGCTACACCTGGATTATAGATATAGATATATTTTAGGTTTTCTTGGTTAACTTGATTGTTACTGTTATATTTATTTTTTGCTAGATGTTACTAGTTTTAATTCTGTATTTACTGGCTTATGATACATGTTTGCTTGTCTGTGACCTGTATAACCTGTGACTGTAAAGAAACTAATCTGAAGAATTAAATCTATGTTTAGTAGTAGCAAGGCTTCCAGATTTAGGAGGGCTGATGGTATTCAATGCTTTCAAAAGTGACCCAGCTTTGAATGTTCATGTCCTTTGAGGAACCACATATCAATGTTGTAAATGGTAATGATGGGATTGCAGGCTCTAATGAAGTGTGAATGGGTTAGACTTGTATTGTACCGAAACCTATTCACACATAAAGTTCAGCACTTAGGATTGCTTCTTACCATTTAATGGGATTGTTATTGCAAATCAGTGACCCCCTGATGAGAACTTTGGGTGCCAAGATATTTAGTGATTAATATTTAAATGTCTTCTGGCTTGTTTTCATTTAATTGAATTAGCAGCTCATGATCTGTTTAAAATGTCTTCATTGATTTCAGTGCATTTATTTATCTTATTTTACTTAACGTGGTAATGCATTCATCACAAAGTACTAATTTTATAAAGGTTCACACCTAACCTCTTTTGTCAACAGTACTGTGGTTGGATATTGTGTCCAATGCCTTGGCTAGGTGAAGGTAGGCAGTGTCAACCATTTTACCCTTATCCATTGCTTGGTGGCCTTTTGAAAGAAGCCCACCAGGTTGAGTAGGTGACAGCTGCCTTTGAAATCTGTCTCGGTTGGATCCAATGTCTGGAGGTTTCCTATGTCATTATTGGTCATTTACATGAGTCTTTCCATGGATTTGCATATGACACTAGTGAGATGTATAGGTCCGTAGTTTCCAGTATCTGTAGATGGCCCCACCTTTGTCTAGGTTCATAGGTTCTTACTAGGCTATCTGCCCTAGGGCATTTAAAACCCTAGCCATAATGTGTTTGGCTTTCGCCACCCATTTTAAATTTATTTTGCTATGCCCTTTTTCGAGGTTGGTATACTGTGCCTCTGTCTAACAGTGACACAGAAGTGATACCCGGCGTAAACATATGATCTCCCATCCACTCATCAAGATTTATCTTGAAGAGAGTCAATGAGGGACTCTGCCTAACCTGGACTGGGATTTTATTCGAGTGAATGGAGCCTCTGGCTTATGAATCTGTCCCTCCAGCATGTCCTATTTATTTCATTGCTGAGGTTAAGTCTCTCCAGCGCGTAGCACTATGGGATTTGGATTTTCTGAAGTGCACCATGTCCATTACTTCCAGGTTGGGTATGGCTTTATACGTCAGGCACAGATCGCATCTGAACAGGCGGTATGCTACTGAGTAGAGCTGGAGTTTCTTTAACTGGGCAGCATATGGCATCTGTTTGAACCTTAGATCCTCTTGCTGAGGTATTTTAGGGTTCTTTCCATTGGCTGCAGGTGTCTGGTAAGGTACATCCCCAAAAAGGGCATTGTACTCAATTATGGGCCTGATGAGGGATGAGTAAAGAGGCACGACCTCCACTGATTTAGATGTGAATCCCTTCATGATTAGGTGTGCTATATATAATGTTTTTCTAACCACTTTGGCCACGTGGTTGTCAAATGAGAGATTGCCATCTACTTTTGTACACAGGTCCCTAATTACTACTTCTGTACTTAATGGATTACCACCTATGGGCACTTTGTTTTTGCCAAAGGGAATGACTGTACACTTATGGCATTTAGCTTGAGTCCATGGCTCTGGAACCAGTTGTCTGTTTCTATTAGGTCCTTTTGTAGGATGCTTGTGTAGGCTGGAGAGTCTATTATGGCGCCCAGTTTGCTGTCATCTGTAAAGTTGCTCAGCCACAGTCATTCCATGTTGGCCTGTACTTACGAGAAATATATACCAAACAAGAGAGGTCCCAGGACTGAGCCTTGTGGGACACCACTTGTAACTGGTTTGGATTCTGACATAGCTACAGCAAATCTAACCAATGTGGGTTTTGTCCTTGAGCCAGTTTGCAATCCATCTAGTGACATAGGGATTTATATTTAAGTTGGTGAGCTGATCTATTATGCCCGAGTGTGTTCTTGTATCAAAGGTGTTGTCGAGGTCCAGGTAGGCTGTGTGGACCACATTCCCCTCGTCAATGGCCTTGGTGACTGCTTCAAAGAAATAAACCAGGCTTAAGAGGCAGGAACTGCCCTTAACAAAGCCAAACTGGGTATGATCCAGTGTCTGTAGGTCCCCAATATCTTTATTTATGAGGTCCATGAGGATCCTTTCCATAGCTGCAGACCAAGCTAGTCAGGCTTATGGGGCGATAGTTTCCAGGATCCATTCAGGCACCATCGTCTTTATGGAGAGGGACCACTGTTGCTGTACACCACTCTTTGGGTACATATCCTGTAGTAAGGCTGAGATTGAACAGTAGTTTTATGTTTGTGTTTAGCTCTTCTAGGAGTTCATGTGGGGCGCAGCCCGGGACACCGTCTGGTCCCATTGATGCTGTGTGTTTTGCTTTGGAGAGGGCGGCTCTTACCTAAGCATCTGAGATATCAGGGGGGCAACTCTGCTGGGATAGATATTTGCCCTTTTGGTGGGGGGGGGTAATATGTGCTGAACCAGTCAGCTAGGATGTTGGCAATGTCTGTGGGTTCAGTGTATTTTTTGTCATTTTGGACTACTTCTGAGCTTATCTGGGAAGTACCACCCAGCTTCCTGACATACCTAAACAAATCATTGAGATTATCCTTAGTGTCCTGTGCAATTTTTCTCTTGCAGCTGGCCTTAGACAATTTTATGAGTGCCCGTAGCTTTTTTTCTAATACTGATGTGATGCCTTCCCTTCTCATGCAAACCACTGTTTCTCAATTCTCTTGGGCAGCTATTTGTGTTCACCTGAATTTCACAGAAGTTGTTTTCACATCTGTTCTAACTGTTACAAGCTTATAAATATGCCTCTTAACTGTATGCATAACTTTATTCTCTTCTGCTGATGTCAATCTCCACTGCAAAATTCATTTTCTTGAAGCTTGTTACATTAACTAAAACATTGGACTACTTACATAAAAAATGTTACATAATTTCAATTTGTGGTAAGGGAAGCTTGAGTCATTTGGTTTACATGTTAAAATTGCTACAGGTCAGCCTTGGCTTTTGGAAATGCTGGATGTAACAATGGGTGCCAGCAGAGGTGCAAATGGTCATCTGCAACTAGATGAGGTTCAAAGTGCATTGGTTTCTGGCTTGGTACTGACTTTCATAGAATTTAATATTTTGGCATTTTAAATGTTAATTCGTATGCATTTTAATGTATGTATTTATATGAATGTACAAGGCCTGGCTTAATGGTTTGGGGGTGGGTATGCTGTTTTATGAAACTGTGTGTGTTGCTTTCTACAGAATTCTGCTTACTTGTGGAACTCACAGGTCAGACAAGCTGTTACCGCAGCATATATTTAATTAAATTAATACTGTTTTTTTAAGATTACAACTTTTTGTAGTTGGTGGCAGCAGGATTATAGATGAGTGTCAGTTTGCTATAGGTGACTTAAAAGTATGTTTTACAATTATAGATAATGTCAAGACTCTGCTGGTTCAGCTGTTCATTAGTCTGTTTCAAGCCAACTGTTTTTTGAACGATTTACATCTTCTCCTTACTGATTGAGTCTGTTACAGAACAACTGCATAATGTAATATAATGGATGCCTAATCAACACGTTATGTGCAGCAATTATCACCTGTATCTGAGCATGCATACCTTTGCAGTAATGAATGGAAGGTCATTATCAGATTAGTAATACTTGTAGTTATAACATAGCAGTTGCTCATTATCACTTTTCTGGGAAAAGTAGCAGCTGCTGTCACTGTTTCTCACTTCAGTAGAAGTCGTTATCACTTAGATCAATGCACAAGCCAGGTTGTGTTTTTTTTTCTCTGCTTGGAGTCATTGCAAGCCCCCCCCCCCCATTCTTCAACTTCCTACCCTCCTCCACTGGCATACATTGTCTATAGTTCCTTTAGAGGGGATTTACATGTGCCCTTTCTGTGCATACATTGTCTGTAGTGCATTTACAGTGTGTTTACATGTGTCCTTTCTGTGCCCCCTTGCCAGTTACCAGCAGAGCCCTTATGCACCAAGGCCAAGAAGGTTCATCTTCAGAGATTTGTGACAATTGCTCTTGTGTTGGTGTGTGCATTGACACATCCTTGCAAAACTGATTATGAGTTTTGGAAAAGGTTGTTAGTGTTTTCACTTTATTTTAACAGCAGAGTCAAGGAAGTAATCCCAAGGGTGTATTTTGTTAGCTATGCACTCATCAAGCTTGCTATTGAAGAGTTAGTGAGGGGCTCAGGCCTATTGTAGTTAGTTTTGTTCCAAAGCATGGGGAGTCTGACAGTAAGCTATCCCTCCAGCAAGCTTGATTTCTTGTTGTGGTGTAGTTTATCGCACTAGAGCACATGGCTAGCAGTGACTCTGACTTGGAATGTGTCCATTTTTGAGTTGGACATAGCCTAGTATAAACCTATGAACCTATAAAGCAATCTGCCCTAAGGCATTTATAAGCCTAGCCCAAAGTTTTGTGGCTTACACCACCCCTTATATCAAAATACTGTGCCCATTAGTTGTGCCTCTGTCCAGCAGTGTGTATCCTAAATCAGGTTCCCCTGCACGCGGGAAGTTGCACGGCAAAAAAGGAGCCCAATACAAAAAAATAAGGCCGGCAACAAGTGAGCCGTGTACCAGTAGTTTATTTAAACTACTAAGACCACATTATATGCAAAACAGACCGGTTTCGGCCTTCAGTGTATTACAAATACACTGAAGAAGGCCAGAATCTCTGTTGGCCAAAACCGGTCTGTTTTGCATGTAATGTGGTCTTAGTAGTTTAAATAAACTACTGGTACACGGCTCACTTATTGCTGGCTTATTTTTTTGTATTCTGTCCAGCAGTCACAGAGATGATTCACGGGCTAAACCTACGATCTCCCATCCACAGGTTAAGATTTCTCTGGAACAGAGCCAGCAAGGTGCTCTGCCTCACATGGACCGGGATTTTATTCCACAGCATAGGGAGTCTGAGTGATAAATCTATCCCTCAAGCACGCCCTATTTATATCCGTGCTAAGGTTTAAGTCGCTTGCTATAGTGGTTCTGGTGGATTTGGATTTTTTGAGGTGGAACATGTCCATTAATTCCGGTTTTGACATGGCCTTGTATGTCAGGCATAGGTCACCTCTGAGCAGACGGTATGCGACTGAATAAAGCTGGAGTTTCTTCAATCTGGCAGCATATGACAGATTTTGTAGTCCCTTTATCCTTTTGGTGAGTAACTTTTGTGGTCTCCAATTGCTGCAGGTGTCGGGTGAGATGCATCCCGAATGGGGCATTGTACTCTATCATTGGTCTGACAAGTGAAGAGTACAGGGGAACAATGACCTCACTAGATCTGGATGTGAATCCCTTCATGATCAGGTGGGCAATGTAGAAGGTCTTTCTAACCACTTTAGCAACGTGAGTGTCAAAAGAAAGGCCACTGTCAACATTGGTCCCCAGGTTCCTGATGACCTCTTCTGTGCTTAGTGGATTACCACCTATATGGTAGCTTGGGGTTACCTTGTTTTTCACGAAGGGTATGACTATACGTTTTTTGGCGTTTAACTTCAGGCCATGGCTCTGGCACCAGCTATCAGTGTCCGTGAGTCCACTCTGAAGGATATCCATGTCCGAAGCACTTTCCACTATGGCGCCCAGTTTGCAGTCATCTGCAAACTTTGTCAGCCAAAGTCCTCCTATGTTGGCCTCTACTTCTGAGAAGTAGGTGCCGAACAATAGGGGGCCAAGGACCGAGCCCTGTGGGACACCACTTGTGACCGGCTTGGAGTCTGACATAGCGCCAGCAACTGTAACCCTGTGGATTCTGTCCTTAACCCTGTTTGCAACCTATCTTGTGACATATGGGTTTACATTTCAGCTGGTAAGTTTTTCTATAATACCCGTGTGGGGTATTGTCAAACTTTAGCAAGGTCAAGGTAGGCTGTATGGACTGCCTTTCCCTCATCAATGGCCTTGGTGACTGTTTCGAAGAAGTCGACTAAGTTCAAAAGGCATGATCTGCCCTTGACAAAGCCAAACTGGGTTGGGTCCAATGTCTGCAAGTCCCCTATATCTTTGTTTATGAGCTCCATTATGATCCTCTCCATAGCTTTGCAGACTACACTTGTTAAGCTTATGGGGCGGTGATTACCAGGGTCCGTAATTACTTCTCTACTTAATGGATTACCACCTATGTGGTAATTTGTGTGAACTTTGTTTTTGCCAAAAGGGATGACTATACACTTTTTGGCATTCAGCTTGAGGCCATGGCTCTGGCACCAGTTGTCTATTTCTCTGAGGCCCTTTTGCAGGATTCTTGTCGGCTGGAGAGTCTATTATGGCACCCAGTTTGCAGTCATCTGCGAATTTGGTCAGACACAGTCCTTCCGTGTTGGCCTGTACCTCTGAGAAATATATAACGAACAAAAGAGGTCCCAGGACTGAGCCTTGTGGGACTCCACTTGTAAGTGGTTTGGAGTCTGACATGGCAATGCAATTGTAACCATGTGGGTTCTGTCCTTGAGCCAGTTTGCAATCCATCTAGTGACATAGGGCTTTATATTTAAGCTGGTGATCTTATCTATAATGCCCGAGTGTGGTATTGTATCGAAGGCTTTTGTGAGGTCCAGGTATTCTGTGTGGACCACCTTCCCCTCTTCAATGGCCTTGGTGACTTGTTTTTTAGAAATAAACCAGGTTTAAGAGGCAGGATCTGCCCTTAAAGCCGACCTGGGTAGGATCCAGTGTCTGTAGGTCCCCAATATCTTTATTTCTGAGGTCCATGATGATCGTTTCCATAGCTTTGCAGACCAAGCTAGTCAGGCTTATGGGGCAATAGTTTCCATGATCCGTTGAGTCACCACCTTTATAGAGAGGGACCACTGCTGCTGTATGCCACTCTTTGGGCACATATCATGTAGTAAGGCTGAGATTTAACAGTATTATTATATTTGGGTTTAGCTCTTCTTGGAGTTCATGTAGGACGCAGCCCAGGACACCGTCTGGGCCCATTGATGCTGTGTTTTTTGCTTTGGAGAGGGCGGCTCTTACATGAGCATCTGAGATGTCAGGGTGGAAGCACTCTGCTGGGATATATATTCCCCCTTTTGGTGGGGGGCGAGTTTGCGCTGAACAAGTCAGCTAGGATGTTGGCAATGTCTGTGGGTTCAGTGTATTTTTGGTCATTATGGACTAATTCTGAGCATATCCGGGAATTACCACCCGGGTTCCTAACATAACTAAAGAAAGCCTTGTGATTATCCTTAGTGTCCTGTGCAATTTCTCTCTCCAAGCAGCCCTTAGACAATTTCATGAGTGCCTGTAGTTTTTTGCTAATGCTGATCAGTGATGCCTTCCCTTTTTGGGATTTTACTCTTATCATTTAGTAGCTTACTCCTTCTATTGTATAGTTTGTTTATGGCAGAGGTCCACCAGACAGGATGTCTGCCTTTGGAGGATTGGGTCTTGGTTTTATTTGGGATCGCATGATCCATGCATTCATGAAGGTGTTCATAGAATGCATTTATGAAGGATTCTGCGGTCTGGGTCTTATTTTCCACAGCTTTGGAGAGGGCGGCTCTTACCTAAGCATCTGAGATGTCAGGGGGGCATCACTCTGCTGGGATAGATATTTGTCCTTTTGGTGGGGAGGGGGTGGGAGTTTGTGCTGAGCCAGTCTGCTAGGATGTTGGCAATGTCTGTGGGTTCAGTGTATTTTTGGTCACTATGGACTAATTCTGAGCATATCTGGGAAGAACCACCCCGGTTCCTGACATTCCTAAACAAATCCTTGTGATTAGCCTTAGTGTCCTGTGCAAAATTTCTCTTTAAGCTGGCCTTAGACAATGTTATGACTGCCCGTAGTTTTTTGCTAATACTGATGTGATGCCTTCCCTTTTTGGGATTTTGCTCTATCATTTAGTAGCTTCCTCCTTCTATTGTATAGTTTGTGGCTAGGGTCCACCAGACAGGACGTCTGCTTTTGGAGGATTGGGTCTTGGTTTTATTTGGGATCGCATGATCCATGCATTCCTGAAGGTGTTCATAGAATGCATTTATAAAGAATTCTGTGTTCTGGCCCGTATTTCCCACATGCCCGGGGTCTTCGAAGAATTCCACCTTGGTTTTATGGCCGTGGGGTGGGGTCTGTATGTGAATATCCACTGAGATTAGTTTGTGGTCTGATCTTACCGATGAGGGATACACTTCTGGTCTGGAGCATAGATTCCCCATGTTGGTCATGATCAGGTCCAGTATGTTTTGCCCTCTTGTGGGAGTGGTAACAAGTTGTTCCATAGCATTTTAGTTTATAAATTCTAGGAACCTTTGGGCTAGGGTGTTGGAGCTAGAGTAATGCTCCCAGTCTGTTTGGGTAGTTGAAGTCGCCCAATATGATGGTGTTTGTAGAGACCTTCATGTTTTCCAGTGTTCTCACAAAGGCCCAGTGGGGTTCCTTGATTGGGGAGGGTGGTCTGTAGCAAGCTATAAACTGGAAGGCAGTTTTACCCACTGTTAGTTGCACATGGATAGTCTCTGATGCTTCGTGCTTTGCCACCAACCTGGAGGTGTGGGTATCTTACAAAATCTATACTCCCCCCTCCTTTTGTGGTTATGTGTCAGTTTTGGGGCCGAAAAGCATGGTATGACATATAACCTGGTTGTCCTGGGGTGACAGGTGCAAGCCGTCCCTAGCAAAGCATTGTGGCTCGTCTAGCATATCCTCCCAAGCTGACAGGCATTGGATCCCCTTTGAATGACACCAGTACTTAAGCCAATTGATCATCTTGTCTTCATATTGTGGCATCATTCTTGGTGAGGGTAAGATGCTACTCAAGGTCAGGGTCATACCGGCCTGTGCTACATGCTCGGAGAGGTCATTTGACTCCATGTAGTCCAGCGAGGTACATCTCGGGTCATTCACACCACCATGGACAATGACAGAGTCATATTTGTACTTGCCTTGGAGTGACCGGAGTGCTTGTGTTATGTGGTGGATCATAGCACCCGATCGGCTGCTCGCCGTGACCCTCTCCTTGTTCAGCCTGGTGAGCATGACTTCAGTGTGCCTGACACCGGCTTTGTGTGATGTGTTGCACGTGTTTTGTTTTGGGGTAGCGGTGGCTTGGGTTTCTGCATTGGCGGTCTCTGCTGCTTTGGCAGATCTTTATTTACAGCCTGCGAGTATGTCTTTGTGTGATTATTTGTTTGGTTTGCTGTCGTGGTAGGTCTATGAGACTGGAATTGTAGCGAGTGTGGTTTCCTCCTCCTGACTGGTTATGCCAGTACTGAGTTCACAGGGCTCAGCCTCCAGTTTGGCTATATGGTTGCATCTCTCATGTGTTGGAATTTGTTGGGAGCAGGAGAGGGTTGTCTGTGTACATGAGGCAGTTGTAACATTGCCTCAAGATTCCAAGATTCACCAGCTGGACCGGAGAGCAGATTGACAACTGACCTTTGGACATGCTAGAATAATATTGGGAATTCCTTAATTGAAAACAAGGGCCAGTGGGGAGTGAGGGTGTAGTGCTTTTAATTTTTACTGCTGACATATAATTGCTTTAGTGAGCAAGTGCCAGGTAACTTAGTGCAATGTGTTACAGGTAACTTAAATGCAAAAATGACTAACTTTATTTCAAGTGAAACAATGAAATCAGTACAGTAAGCAATGCAGATATCAGTAGTGATCCACAGAAGCGCTTTTTTCCCACCTATAAGGTGGAATTATCATTCCAGGGAAATAACAAGCAAACAACAAGCATATAAACAAAGCTAGATTCAAGTTACTACAAAGCAGTAATAAATACAATTCAATACTTTAGAGAATGCCTGGATTAGTGCTCAAGTTACACAAACAAAGCTAGATCCAGCAGGCCAGAATCAAGTCTATGCCACAGTAAACAAGGCGCACCAACTGCAGTAAGAAGCAGTTCAGATATGCATGAAGCCCAAGTGTTTAAACCGAAAGGCTTAGAATGATTTACACCAAGCAGTAATAAATACAATTGAGTACTTTTAAGATGATGCAGAAGTAAAATAAAGTAGGTAGAAACACAAGTACAGTAAAAGCAGATGAATTTTTTTTCTGAACAAGTGCTGAGATCAAAGAAGCAGATTTGATTGCTGTAACTAGAAAACTGGATAGCTATAAGAAAAAAAACTAAGCTAGAAGGCTTCCCTCCAGCAGCAAAGAAATTGGTGGCTCAGAAGCCTACAAATAGTCTATACCACCTAACAGGAAAGTCAGGAAACTAGCTTAAAATTTTATTGTTTTCTGTTTCCCAGATGCTCTGATTGTTGCTGTTCACCATTCTTTAGGCATGAAGCATGTTTGAAGACTACAGTTTAAATAGCTATCCAGAGACATGACCATGTTTCGTGATATTTAGAAGGCATCCTAGGGCCTATCAGTGCAGTGTGCTTTGCCGTGTACAAGGCATTTACCACCTTTTCCCTGGTGACAGCAGGGGGAGATTGTAGGATAATAGGATCATAGAAGATTACTAGGCTATCAACCTGGAAGTAATTCTAAGCCTTGCCATTTCAAGCCAATGTAATTATTTATTTATTTTACAATTGAAAACCGGGATAGTCCGACTAGATATATGTCCATTTTCAGCGGAGGCCCGTGGAGAAAAGCAAAAAAACATCAATACATATCTCAAAAACATCATTACAAATACATATCTCAAAAACATCATTACATGTCACATATCTCGAACAGCGTAATGGAATATTTGGTGAAGAAACATTTAGACATTAATAGTATAGTTACAGAAGAATATCAAGACAATCCATACACATAACCCTAGTAATACCATAGAGGTAGTAGGCAGTACCCAAGACTGCATTTAGGGATGACTGGCCATGTCAAGGAGGGTTGTGGATGCTATCTGTGGTATGAATTTATGGTGCCCCATCCACTGATCCAGGTAGTGTCATAGAGGTGCTCCATTTCACATGAATTGGTAGCCCGTTCCAAATATGTGGCATATTTAAGGCACGGGCATACAATGGCTGTAGTGCATTTACAGTGTTTACATGTGTCCTTTCTGTGCCCCCTTGGCAGTTAACAGCCGAGCCCTTATGCACCAAGGCCAAGAAGGTTCCTCTTCAGAAATTAGTGACAACTGCTCTTGTGTTGGTGTCTGCATTGGCACATCCTTGCAAAACTTATTCTGAGTTTTGGAATAGGGTGTTAGTGTTTTCACTTTATTTTGACAGCAGAGTCAATGAAGTAATCCCAAGGGTGTATTTTGTTGGCTATCCACTCATCAATCTTGCTATTGAATAGTTAGTGAGGGGCTCAGCCTATTGTAGTTAGTTTTGTTCCAAAGCATGGGGAGTCTGACAGTAAGCTATCCCTCCAGCAAGCTTGATTTCTTGTTGTGGTGAGGTTTATCGCACTAGAGCACATGGCTAGCAGTGACTCTGACTTGGAATGTGTCCATTTTTGAGTTGGACATTACTTTATAGGTTCATAGGTTTATACTAGGTAATCTGCCCTAAGGCAGTTATAAGCTTAGCCCAAAGTTTTTGTGGCTTACACCACCCCTTATATCAAAATACTGTGCCCATTAGTTTGTTGTGCCTCTGTCCAGCAGTGACCAGCAGTGACACAGATGATTCCCGGGGTAAACAGACGATCTCCCATCCACAGGTCAAGATTTCTCTTGAACAGACCCAGCAAGGTGCTCTGCCTCACATGGACCGGGATTTTATTCCACAGCATAAGTGGTCTCTGAGTGATAAATCTATCCCTCCAGCACATCCTATTTATATCTGTGCTAAGGTTTAAGTCGCTTGCTATAGTGTTTCTGGTGGATTGGGATTTTTTGAGGTGGAACATGTCCATTAATTCCGGTTTTGACATGGCCTTGTATGTCAGGCCTACGTCACCTCTGAGCAGACTGTATGCGACTGAATACAGATGGAGTTTCTTCAATCTGGCAGCATATGACAGATTTTTGATTCCCTTTATCCTTTTGGTGAGGAACTTTTGTGGTCTCCAATTGCTGCAGGTGTCGGGTGAGATACATCCCGAATGGGGCATTGTACTCTATCATTGGTCTAAGTGAAGAGTACAGGGGAACAATGACCTCACTAGATCTGGATGTGAATCCCTTCATGATCAGGTGGGCAATGTAGAAGGTCTTTCTAACCACTTTAGCAATGTGAGTGTCAAAAAGGCCACTGTCAACATGGGTCCCCAGGTCCCTGATAACCTCTTCTGTACTTGGTGGATTACCACCTATATGGTAGCTTGGGGTTACCTTGTTTTTCCCGAAGGGTATGACTATACATTTTTTGGAGTTTAACTTCAGGCCATGCTCTGGCACCAGCTATCAGTGTCAGTGAGTCCCCTCTGAAGGATATCCATGTCCGAAGCACTTTCCACTATGGCGCCCAGTTTGCAGTCATCTGCAAACTCTGTCAGCCAAAGTCCTCCTATGTTGGCCTCTACTTCTGAGAAGTAGATGCCGAACAATAGGGGGCCAAGGACCGAGCCCTGTGGGACACCACTTGTAACCGGCTTGTAGTCTGACATAGTGCCAGCAACTCTAACCCTGTGGATTGTGTCCTTAAGCCAGTTTGCAACCTATCTTGTGAGATATGGGTTTACATTTAAGCTGGTAAGTTTTTCTATAATACCAGAGTTGGGTATTGTCGAAAGCTTTAGCAAAGTCAAGGTAGGCTGTATGGACTGCCTTTCCCTCATCAATGGTCTTGGTGACTGTTTCGAAGAAGTCGACTAAGTTCAAAAGGCATGATCTGCCCAAAGCCAAACTGGGTTGGGTCCAATGTCTGCAAGTCCCCTATATCTTTGTTTATGAGCTCCATTATGATCCTCTACATAGCTTTGAAGACTACACTTGTTAAGCTTATGGTGCGGTGATTACCAGGGTCCGTAATTACTTCTCTACTTAATGGATTACTACCTATGTGGTAATTTGTGGGATCTTTGTATTTGCCAAAGTGGATGACTATACACTTTTTGGCATTCAGCTTGAGGCCATGGCTCTGGCACCAGTTGTCTATTTCTATGAGGCCCTATTGCAGGATTCTTGTGTCGGCTGGAGAGTCTATTATGGCACCCAGTTTGCAGTAATCTGCAAATTTGGTCAGACACAGTCCTTCCATGTTGGCCTGTACCTCTGAGAAATATATACCTAACAAAAGAGGTCCCATGACTGAGCCTTGTGGGACTCCACTTCTAAGTGGTTTGGAGTCTGACATGGCAATGCAATTCTAACCATGTGTGTTGTGTCCTTGAGCCAGTTTGCAATCCATCTAGTGACATAGGGCTTTATATTTAAGCTGGTGAGCTTATCTATAATGCCATAGTGGGGTATTGTATCGAAGGCTTTTGTGAAGTCCAGGTATTCTGTGTGGACCACCTTCCCCTCGTCAATGGTCTTGGTGAGGGGGGGGGAGTTTGCGCCGAACCTGTCAGCTTGGCAATGTCTGTGGGTTCAGTGTATTTTTGGTCTATATGGACTAATTGTGAGCATATCTGGGAAATACCACCCAGGTTCCTAACATAACTAAATAAAGCCTTGTGATTATCCTTAGTGTCCTGTGCAATTTCTCTCTCTAAGCAGCCCTTAGACAATTTCATGAGTGCCTGTAGTTTTTTGCTCATACTGATCAGTGATGCCTTCCCTTTTTTTGATTTTACTCTATCATTTAGTAGCTTACGCCTTCTATTGTATATATTTTTTTATTGCTGGGGTCCACCATACAGGACGTCTGCCTTTGGAGGATTGGGTCTTGGTTTGATTTGGGATCGCATGATCCATGCATTCAAGAAGGTGTTCATAGAATGCATTTATAAATGATTCTGTGGTGTGGGTCTTGTTTCCACAGGCCCGGTGGCTTTGAAGGATTTCACCTCTGTTTTAAGGAGTGATAAATTTGCTTTAAATAAGTTTTTCACCGGTTTTCTGGGCACGGGGTGGGGTAGGGATGTGAATATGCAGTCACATTAGTTTATGGTCTGATCTTACCAGTGAGGGATACACTTCTGGTCTGGAGCATAGAGTACCCATGTTGGAAATCATCAGGTACAGTATGTTTTCCCCTCTTGTGGGAGTGGTAACAAGTTTTCCATAGCATTTGAGTTTATAAATTCTAGGAACCTTTGGGCTAGGGTGTTTGAGCTAGAGTAATGCTACCAGTCTGTTTGGGTAGTTGAAGTCGCCCAATATGATGGTGTTTGTAGAGACCTTCATATTTTCCAGTGTTCTCACGAAGGCTGAGTGGGGTTCCTGGGTTTGGGAGGGGGTGGTCTGTAGCAGGCTAAACTGGAAGCCAGTTTTACCCACTGTTAGTTGCCCATGGATAGTCTCTGATGCTTCGTGCTTTGCCACCAACCTGGAGGTGTGGGTATCTTTGAAGATAGATTCTCCCCCTCCTTTTGTGGTTCTTTCCAAGTTTTGGGTCCGAAAAGCATGGTATGAGGTATAACCTGGTAGTTCTGGTGTGCTCTCTGGAGCCCCATTAAACAGGCAGGACTTCTTGAGGAACATCAAAGAGTCTAGGTGGGACACTAAATGTGATCTTGTTTTTAAACATGCCCGGAGTGCAGTACATCTGCTCTGAACTGATGTGTGGTGTTTTTTTTTTTTTTACATACATATATTTGAATCAGAGCATGGGGTTGGACTGACATTTCAACTATGAACTTGAGGCTGTTTTGGTGCAATTGGAGTTGTTGACAACAGCCTGAGAGCACAGGACATTGGTGTTCCACACAACCTACTCTTTAGTTGAGAGGTAAACAGTCTACAACAGGGTCTGTACAGCAAAGTAAATTATATCTTGCAAGTCAAATTATTAGTAAGTGTGTGTGATTGTGAAATAAACACTTAGTACTTCGTGCCAGTTTGGGAGGATGTTTCCTGCTTTTATTATTTTTAAACTTTATGGATTGTTTTCAACCTGAGATGTTTCTGAGGTGTGTTGTACATAGAGTTATAGAGGTTTCTGTAATCACATGTTAAAGTTTAATATTTAAACAAGCTTGTTTTGATATTTAGAGGCTTTGAGATAAAAGTTTGTTAGTTGTGTAGGGAACTGATTTGTTGTAGATTTGAAGTGTGGGAGCAGTACACTTTTCAGCTAAGCAGAATTTTTGGTAGATGCACTGGTGCTTAAAAAGTGAAATTATGACTAGCTGCACATTCCGTATTTGGTTTTGCATATAAATTTTTTGTGGACAGTAGAACTTGTTAGCAGCTGATCTGTGAACCGTGCCCAGTGAAGAATTTGTCGACTAAGGTTTAGGATGTCTAATTTGGCCTGTGACTAGGGAAATTTATGCATGCCTTTTAAACACTTCCTGCCATTTTATTACTGTTGAAATCCAGTATAAACAAAATATTAAAAGTAACTATATATATATATATATATATATATATATATATATATATACATATATTTTAGTATAACTGAAAATCACATAGATTTTTATGTAGATTTTTTAAAGGTGTGAGAACTCTGTAAAGGTGGTGATGGTCATGAGGTTACAATGCTGATTTACACAAAAGGAAATTTGGACTTGCATGACGGATGGAGTAAAGGTATGATGTAATTAAGGCAAGAAAAGTAATATTGTGTTGGAAGGTTTTTGTGGTAAGTTAAATAAAGGAATGTCTAACCATGCAGGGTTAACAGTGCTTATTTAAGGGCTGATTTAAGGCAGTAGATTGTGGAAGAAATGGGATATGAATTAGTTAAATTATCTGGATGTAATTGGAGCATGTTGTCTTTGGATTCTGGAGTTGTAGGCAGTAGCTTATTCACTGTTTTTTGTTTTGTATGAAGTAACATAAAGCTGTATCATGAGATCTGCTGGATGAAATGTTTAAGTGGGTGGTAATTAGCTTTCTGCTGGGGTGATGGCATTTATGTAGTCATCTAGCTGTGTCGTGAATCAAGTTGCAAGCAAAGCTTACATGCATGTAATGTAGATATTTTAAATTGAGAGCCGCTCAGTCATAAGCGCATAGAAGTAAATTTGCCTGATTTCAATTTTGGTATAGTAGTACTTTTGGGGAACGTGATGTCATATTGCTGGGCTTTTTTTTTTTGCACAAGGTTGTTTCACTATACATTATGACTTCTCGTTATGGTAACTGTCTGTTTCCAAAGACAGCCAGCATGTCTTCCCTCATCTTTTAATGTACCACATGGCTGATGTGGTGTTTGTTTCATTCAAGACCGAGGTTGTTCCATGTTTTTGAATATTTTGGGGTAGTGTGCCATTTCACCCCTCATTCCTTAAACACAGGCCATCATGCATAGTTCCAATCCTCCACTGCCGTTGTCTGTTTTTGTAATCTGAAGTTAAAAAGGCATGCTAGGAAAGCAAATTTTAAATTGCATTACAGCATCTGGTGAATTACTGACTGTATATTTAATCTGCTGATTTTCATTTTATGGGGTCCTGGCAGCAATATGTTAAGGACAGTATCGCTGATATTACAGCTTCTAGTGAGCAATTTCACTGTATGATCCACTACACTTCATAACAAAATGTATGAAACACTATCCATATCCGTATTTATAACTGTAGGCATGCTAATCAATGCTTGGCTAATTTGTGGACACTAGCACAAAAGTACTTGGTTGCATATTTAAGCCTTCCATGAAGGGACAATCCCAGTCTCAATAATAATCACATAGCTTAGTCCCACGTTAGCTATGTAATTCCCATTCCCACACAGTCTCTTTCTTGTATTTCTTCAATTCTAGTCTTCTTTGTGCTATCAGTGTAAACTGGTGTTGGTTGTAATACTTTGCTAATTACTTCATGCTTCTTTAGTTCTGGATGAGTAAGCTATTACTTTGTCTTGGCAGGAAAGTCCACAGCATTTTCCACTGTGAGTGCTGATTCATAAGGGAATAATGCCGTGTTTTTATTATATAACTTTGTATGTCAGTGTACAATGTCCAACTGTATTCTTTTAGTGTTATTTTTGGAATTGTATTGGATCAGATACAGGTTCAAGTTTGAATGTGCTGCAACATTAGATCAGTTTTACATACTGTTGTGTTAAAGACCTTATGCACCAAGGCCAGGAAGGTTCCTCTTCAGAGATTTGTGCCAACTGCTCTTGTGTTGGTGGGTGCATCATGTCAGGCATACCCAGCCATCCAGGGATCTTGTGGCCTACCTGGATTGCAGTTGGGAACTGGGGGACTCTTCAGCTCAGTCCCATCGTGCTGCTGTCATAATTAAGCATGGCCTCACGGCTGCCACTGATGCAGTGTTTCCCTCAGGGAAACGACACATGCAATAATAGACAAAGTATGGGGCAGTCTTAGTCTTTACACATGTTGTCTTGGTTGACCTCTCCTCTGTCTCCCTCCCTTCAGGTGTAGTAAATGTATGTCGGACAGGGGAAGATCCTTGACATTCGGTCCCCCCTTTGCGTCCTTATGACCACTGCCGAAAGGACACATGTAAAAGGCAGAGTGCTGGCATTGCATCCAGTCTGTAGTCATTGCTGCTACCAGCAGTCTGAATGGGTACCCAGCTCAGGTATGGGACACTTCAGACAACCACGACCAGAAGTACTGTGCCTGTCCTAGGCATATCAGTGGTTTGGTGCTCCTTACCCAGCTTTTTCTCTTGGCATGTGCCCATTCAGCATTATGAAGGCTACACCAAGAATGTGTATTTACAATGATGTGTCTACATGATAAAAGATCTGTGCTTGTATGTTGTACATATGTACTGATTGCAAAATTTGTTTTGGACTTAGTTTTTGGAAATTAGGAAATTAGGAATATTTTCATATTTTGGTAATAACTTTGCAATGGCCAGGTTTGGAAGAATGTTCAGATTTGGGCCTCATATCGGTTGTGCCTTAAACAAAGATTGAAGTTTCTAAGTAAGGACAGATGGTTGTTTATTACAGTTCATATCCTTTATATCTAAAAAAAAAATACAATAAATTATTCACAACTTCCACATCTGCATAGACTGTGCGTTTTGAGTGCAATTGGTAATATTTTTTTTTAATAGTGTAATTATGTGATGTGTGTGTGTGTGTGTATATATATATATATATATATATATATATATATATATATATATATATATATATATATATATATATATATATATATATATGTATATATATATATATATATATATATATATATATATATATAATTTATATAAAGTGATAAATGACTCTTGACATTGACCTAAACGGATATGGTCTTGTGCCAGCAGTAGTAATGCATAATTTTTTTTTCTCTAAATCATTGCCGGCATACATTTGTCTTTGGATTGATAAATTATTGTCTGCCTTAGTTTCAGGGACCTTCATACTAAAATTGTGGTGGGTGACGTTACAGACAGCCTGGCTTCAACGTAGCTCATGGCCATGATAAACCAGTATTACAATCGTGCTTGGTGTGTTTTTTTCCTTGGGTGTTCCAGTACTTCTGCACTGTCTTTCAGACTGCATGGCAGATGACAAACCTAACAAGAAGCAAATACCGGTGTCAGTATTACTGTGCAAAGTTCTACTTGCAGTCTGTAGCTGCATTGCTTGTCACCTATGTTGGTGCACTTAGGACAGTGCCTCAGCTCATCACCGCAGACCCATATGCAAATCCGTAATGTATTGAGGAGTAGTAGTATACCTGCAGTGGTGTGCTAGTACTCAGTCTGGGATGTGCTAACTTGGAGCAGATGCAAATATTTTTGAGTAATTGCAGGCATGACGGCTGTTTGAAACGTACATTGCATCAACATAAGTGATTAGCTCCTACGCTGTGTAATGAACACATGTCAACTTGGTGTTCTATGCTTGGTCGCTATGCAGCAGATGTGACATGTATGACATAATGCGGGCAAATAAACTTTTTTTTCATTGGAGGGCCAAGTATGACAACTTTTATGCTTGTGTATTCTTTGCCATAGTATAACTGCCAGCATGAGTTCTCAAGGACAACAGAGTTCCCGTCAAGGATATCAGTTTGAGCCGACATATCGTCCAGGAGAGACAAGAAGGAAGCGTCGCAGGACCAACAGTGATGTGGAGCAGGAGTCAGTGGCACCTGATGTCTCAGATATGTCTAACATGACATGGTGCTTGTGTGGCCATTGTGCACTCATGAACACATTAGTGGAATGCCAATGCTGTGTGTCCTCACAGCGAGCTATCCATAAATGGAGAGAAATCCAGTCAGAACCAACTAATACGTGCATTACCATGCATCCACGGTTTGAATTGGCATGTTTAATGCCAGAAGTACTACAAATGTTGTTCAGGCACGAATGTATGCTTAGGAGAAGATTCAGACGAGCAAGTTGGAGTAACAGGTATGAGTGCCGACAATATTGAATGGTTGGCCAACCGAATGTCCTACTTTACTAGAACATTGAAATATAGGAGGCAGCAGATAATAATGTGCATAATACTAACATACTGGCAGGCTGCTCCTAACAATATTATTTTCTTTCAGGTTGTACCGTCTTTTGGCATATAGAGCATATGTTCTGTGGATTTACAACAATCACAAGCTTGGATTCAGCAACAGAGTGGTCCTCCCCGCTTGTGTGGTGACTCGTATCTGAATAACCTTTCCTGCAGAAGAAAGAGATGAGGGTTACACTGGATTTCATCCTTTTGAGGGACTATGGATATTCCAGGACTGAACTGATATTTGTCAAATTACATGCTGCACAGCAACACTGCGTGGCATCAAAGGAAATGCAAAATGCATTATATTGCATTGATTCTGACATCTCATGATTTTGTATGACTTGAAATAAATTGGTTTAATCATTAACTGACTCTGAATTTGTTATGTTCAAATGCGTGCCTAATAGTCATACTGTCTGCATGAACATCTTGTCTCTAAAGGCGGAGCGTATAGGTTAGTTTATTTTTCTTTACAGCCGCTGACAGTTACGGGCAATGTTGAGCAAGCTGTGGAATCAGTATTGGGCTAATGGTGTAGTAATGCAAATGCAGTGATTGATGACAGGCAGCGCAGTGTCATCGTGGACTGTGTTTCCTTAGCTGTTTAGACGCGTTATTTCCACAAGTATAATGACAGCTGTCTGTTCCTTGCAATCCATTTTTCTCACTATAAATATTGAATATAATAAAATTCCGCAAGGAGCTAATGCTCTAGCCGACAAAGCCGTAAGCCAAACCAAGAAATAAGACACAAGGCAATAGCAAAACAATGAAGATGTACCAGAGTACCATATACTGTCCAAAATGATACTATTCCACCACGATGTCAAAATGATAACTTGAGTCTATTCAAATAAACTAAATATAATTTATTGTTCGCACGGCAGGTTAATGCTTTCACCAACTAGCTTCTCCAAACCTGGTTTGGCGAAAGCGCTAAAATTATTTTGCTATGCCGTATTTTGAGATTAGTATACTGTGCCTCTGTCTAACAGTGACACACAAGTGATGCCCTTGGTAAACCTACAATCTCCCATTCCTCTTCAATGAGGGACTCTGCCTAACCTGGACTGGATTTTATTCAAGAATGAACGTAGCCTCTGGGTTTTGAATCTGTCCCTGCAGTTTTGAATCTGTCCCTGCAGCATATCCGATGTATTTCGTTGCTGAGGTTCAAGTCTCTCAAGCGCGTAGCACGATGGCATTTTGATTTTCTGATGTGCAGCATATCCATTAATTACAGTTTGGGCATGGCCCTGCAGTGTGTCATCGTGGACATGTGTCTTTCCTTAGCTGTTTTGACATTTCCACAAGTGGAATGCCAGGTGTCTGTTTGTTCATAGTGGATTGCTTTTCACAATGTCCAAATTCTTTCAGAGACAATACAAGGGGTGATTGAGGTGTAGTGTTTCTGTTGCCAACAATCTCAGTGCCAGTAATACTGTCGGGATAGGAGAGAACTAAGAGTATATGATAAGTTTAACACGTCTCATAAGTAGTGTTCCTAGGTGGTAGAGGGTTGTCTGGCTGCGAGGTAAATGTCCTTGTGTGAATCGAAACTGTGAAGCTTTGGTAGTTGCAGTGTAAACAGGCTACTAGCCAGCATTAATGAAGGACAAAGAATATATGAATATTTTTCTGGTGTGCCCGTTGCACTGTTACCACAATGGTTGCCAATCCTGTATCTGCATGTCATAATATGGGCTTGTGGCCGCAGTATTGATGCATTAAGGTTTTTTAAACCTTACTAATGAAGTATCCATTTGTCTCTCTGGAGTGATCAATTCTTTGCCTTAGTGTGTAACTCTGTGCGTAATGACTGCATTTAGGTGGCACTGTACAACCAGGCATTTGACTGGCGGTGACAAAGGTCAGGTAAGCTGAGACTGACAACACAGAGCAAGTGAGTATGGACTGTCACAAGAAGGAATGAGTAACCATTGCAAGATTTGTGTAGGTATAGGTGTTTTACAGCTAAGTGCAAACATGGTTGTATAGGAACTGAAAAAGTTGTCTAGTGAATTGCACAATAGTTTGGCGCAACTGAGCAGTGCCTTGTTAAAAACTTAGTCCGTAGGAGTTGAGCCTCTACTCTTTATTTTTTTACTTAGGTGAGTGTAGCCATGGCGGCGTGTTTTGCCTATGGTTGTCATGTTCGCCGAGACAATCTGCCGCCCGGTGTATCCTTCCATCGCTTTCCACGTGACATTCAGCAGTGTACACGATGGGTGGTGAACTGTGGGGTAGATGTCGGTAACATAGGCAGGTTTGTGAAAGAATCGGTCAGCATGTCAAAACCACGTCACTTCCTGTGCTCCAAACATTTCACAGCGGACCAATTTCAGCTGGACTACAAGAGTGAACTACTGCCAGAACACATGAAGCCAAAGGCCCGTTCGTCAACTACTTAAGGACGCTGTACCGACACTTTTCATTTTTACAACCACACATCCAAGGACATCATCTGAACAGCGGCTGCAGCGTAAACAACGTGAAAATGTAAGACGGTAGAACAACACATCAGTTATGGGATACTTGCATTTGATTAGCATCACCTGTACAATGCATGGTCTCTTGCTTGTGTAGTATGATTAATTAATGCCTTCACTATCGCCCGCAGCTTATTGAGGAACTTCTCAGTACAACCCAGCCAACCTTGCCAGATGTTGTGAAACAACTGTATCGCCAATGCAAGGTCAGTAACTTCATTATCTCCTACTCATACATTCAGCATTGATAACATCCTGGGTGATGGTTTTTATGTGACAGTTACCTGTTTTATTCCCTTACCACAGCCTAATGGCCATGTGCAGAGGCCGAATGAAATGGAAAAGGTGCATGAGGAAGCAGAGGCTGCAGTTGCTCCAGATGACATGGAAGACCATCCAGTGCCAGAAGCTGTAGAGGTACCAGAACCTGTAGAGGTGCGTATGTATGAAGACCTGTACAATATTAACTGGTGACAGAAGGGTTTTGTTTGGGGAGAGACATGAGTAATGCTGCAGTAAACAGTGTGCACTGATAGACTAGTGAGGAATGTGCATCATTTTCTGTACTGTTCAACAAGGCTGAGATTTCTGTAGTGGTAAGTATTGACTTGATTTAATGTTAAGTGTTTGAATGGTTTTGTGGTTAGGTAGTCAGTGCAGGTATTCTGGATTACAGCATGTGTTCAGTGATGGTACAGTGATGTGGCCATTCATATTCCCTTCCATGGGAAGAAAAAGGTGGAATTGGCACATATCCTGTTAGCTGCTGAGTAACGTGTAGAAATGTTAAAAAATGCAATGCTAATGGACATAATGTTCAGATACTGACAGTGACAGAATGTTAAACATGGAAATGTGAATGGAGCATCATCCATTGAACCAAGTAGTGTTCAATCTGCTGTCCGAAACAGGATCTTTTATTATGACAGCCTGCTATGCAGGATAAATTTCAAAGGTAGTTATCTTTGACTTGCAGGTACAAGTATATGAAGAAGTAGTCGAAGCCATAGAAATGACTGCAGTGGAAAGGAATACAGTAGCGTGCCAAACCAACTTCCGGCAAAAGAAAGGAATCAGTGTGGGAGTACAAGCAAAGTTAGTGGAACAGAATTCTAAACCATGGAAGATGAAGGATGCAGCTGTACAGTTCCCTGAGGATGCAGTGTCATTGCTGATGGACCACACATACAGCAGGAAATCCAAACTTGTTCAGACTGAAGTGACTGAGTCGGCAACACCAGAAGATCAGGTTTCAAATGATGACATTGGGTGTAGAGTGAGTGTCAACACAGGTGTTCATCAGGAGGCTGATACCTGCAGTGAAGTAGCCACATCTAGCTGCAGTGCCTACATGTCTCTTCACATGCAGGCTTGCAGCACTCCAATCAAGCTCACTCCAGATACGCATAACACAAGCTTGCATAGTGAGTCTTCAGTTTCTCAGACAAATGAGACGGAAAAGGATCCCAACTGGAGCTACCTTTCTGAAAGTCTGACTACCACTGACATGGACGACACAGTGGTGGAAGAGGATGAAGATGAGAAGATGATAAGTGAACCAAAGTTCATTGTTTTCGAGTCTTGCCTTGATTCACTGCTCTTAAAATTGACCTGCCCAGAATGCCGAAGTCCTGCTTCCGAAGTGGAAAAGAAAACCAAGTTAGGGTCTTATGTATCTGTGAAGGTATGCTGCATTAGTGGACATGCATTTCTTCAGTGGGAAAGTCAACCAGTTATAGGCAGAATGCCTGCTGGGAACTTACTACTGGCATCTTCTCTTCTATTCAGCGGTAGTACATATGCACATATTGCGCGTTTCTGTGCATATTTAGGGCTGGAGTTTATTAGTGAGACAACCTTCTACACCATTCAAAGGAAATATTTGTTCCCAGTAATGCAGCATACCTGGATACAACATCAGAATCGTATGCTGGCAGATAGTCAGGGGAAGGAAATCCGGTTAGGTGGTGATGGGCGGTGCGATAGTCCAGGATATTCAGCCAAATACTGCTGCTATAGCATGATGGACCTGGATTCTGGACGTATCATCGATTTTTCCCTTGAGCAAGTTTGCACCGGGGTATCTTCAGTGGCACTTGAGAAGAAAGCTTTCAAGAAGTGCCTGTCAAACTTGCTGTCAAGAAAAGTTAAGATAAGTCTTGTGGCAACCGACCGACATCCAGGCATTAGATTTGTGATGCGCAAAGAATTCCCAGCGGTGGATCACCAGTTTGATGTGTGGCATATGGCCAAAAGCTTGACAAAGAAAATTGCAGAAGCTGGCAAAAGGAGAGTAAACAGAGAGTTGCTACAGTGGTGCCACAGTGTCTCCAATCACCTATGGTGGTGTGCTGAAACGTCTTGAAGGTGATGAAGTTGTACTACAGGAGAAGTGGTTGTCATTGCTTTACCATGTAACAGACAGACACAGCTGGAGTGGTACAACAAAGGTTTCATGTTGCGGTCATGAAATGCCAGTGGACAAAGGAGATGAGAAGAAGTGGATGGATGAAGAAGATGCATGCTACAGTGCACTGAAGAGGATAGTTGCCAACAAATTTTTTATTAAAGATTTAAAGCAGGTGACCAAGTTCTGCCACACCGGCAACCTAGAGGTGTTCCATGCATTACTGTGCAAATACTGCCCAAAGTTTGAGCATTTCAGTTTTGCAGGGATGAAGGCACGAATAATTTTGGCCATCCTTGATCACAATGAAAATCTGAATCGTGAACAAGCAGTGGTCAGATTCCCTACTAGAAACTCTGCAGCAAAGGGAGAGCTTAGATACAACGTGGTGTATCCGAAGGCAAAGCAGGAGTGGGTAGCGAAGCCAATATTTCAGAAAAGAAAGTTTGACTACATCTATGACCTGATGATGGACGTCATAAAAGCCAAAAGAGGCTTATTGGAAATTCAGCCCATGTCCGTACCTGCTATTCCAAAGAATATAGCTCGGTGCGAACGTCCTGAGAAGGCACTGGTAATTCAAAACACATTTCTAGGTTTGGAAAAAGTAAAGAGAACCCCGGTTAATATATTAAGTATAACCAACGTGCTGGGTAAGTACCTTTGGAATCAAATGTCTTCATACGGTGCAACTATTTTACTGGTTTCTTCTTAATCTGGTGTATGAATGCATTTTGCTATCGGAGTGCATTATATGTAAGTGTGTGACTCAAAGTTGACATTTAAACAGTGCCAGCAAGGTTCAGCAGTGTAGTGACGTCCTATGATCTGATGTAATGTCCATCATGGCCTTACTTGCATGGTTGTTCTTTGTTTTCGCAATCAACCAGAGGTGTTTGTCCAGGAAACACAGGTAGATCACCCCAAGGTAAAATGACCATTATACCGGCAATGTTATGTCGCGTGAAAACCAGTCCTTTCTGGTGCTGAGACAGGAGTCTCATATGTGTTGTAGAAATTGGATAATCAAGGACATTGGGCAGGTCATAGTCATTCACCTAGCAAGGTAAGCTGAGCACAACATGCAGACCATGAACCTCCTCACTTAGAGGAATGTCAGAGCTTGCGTAGAACGGGTCAGTATGAAACGGTGGCAGTGACCGCTTTCAATTCTTATACAACAGATGTGCTTGATTCAATATGCTTCTCTTCTGCACAGCCTGTCAGGTGCAGACACTGCTTATTGACTATTCCTGGTACTACCTATTCCAGAACTGGTCACACACCCGATCCCTTTGGAACACTGCTCAGTGGTCTTCCATAGAAAGTGTTTTCCATGCTTGCACTTAACGGTGTTCTATGCATTTGTTAGAGTGACCTCACACAGTACTGCAGCCTTACATGCGTGGGTAAGTTTGTGATCCCATAGTGTATGCTAATGCTATACAATAGTCTGTATGCTGAACCCAGTGAGGTCCATGCATTTCTACACTGGCTTGCAAATAATGAAAATCAACCATAAATGGCTGGAGTCCTTGGGGTCAGTCTAATCTGGAACTGTGGCAAAGTCATTTTTTGGAATGAAGACAGACAGATCCGTCATTGCCTGTTTGACAGGAACAAAGTAGAAATTAGCATTTGCCATTCAGTTACACATATTGCGAGCAAAACCACCCAATGAGGTGGTCAGACATGAATATGATTTCTGGTGCCCAACTAGTGTACTGAGTGGGACAACAAAGTCCATGTGCCAGGTTATAGTACTGAAATACCTTGGCAGAAGGACAATACAGCACCAAGACCATGTTGCATCTGACTTGCAGGCAAGGCTGACATATGACTGGTGAGTTTGAAGCTGAAGTAACATTGTCATCCAGTCCATTGAGGACAGAAGATGAACTAGATTCAGAGATTATCATCTACAAACATTGCCATCATAATAACCTACTTTAGACGTATTACTTAACGAGAAATAGCAGCAACATGTTTAGGTACCAGGCAAGGTCCATGTGGCCCACACCCCCCAATTGGTCTGCAGGAGAATGTGTATTCTACGAGTTGGACTCTAGATGTGAGAGTGAGGCACAGTTAACTGACAGTATTGCCGGCTTAACTTTTGATGCCACGATTGGTGGTGGCTAATTACAGTAGACCTCTAAAAGGTAAGTAGGCTGCAAAACCACAGGTTTCACAGTTGCTAGACAAGGATGATGTGTGTGTGTGTGTGTGTGTGTGTGTGTCCCTGGTTGTGTGTGTGTGTGTCCCTGGTTGTGTGTGTGTGTGTGTCCCTGGTTGTGTGTGTGTGTGTGTGTCCCTGGTTGTGTGTGTGTGTGTGTGTCCCTGGTTGTGTGTGTGTGTCCCTGGTTGTGTGTGTGTGTGTGTGTGTGTCCCTGGTTGTGTGTGTGTGTGTGTGTGTCCCTGGTTGTGTGTGTGTGTGTGTGTGTCCCTGGTTGTGTGTGTGTGTGTGTCCCTGGTTGTGTGTGTGTGTGTGTGTGTGTGTGTGTGTGTGTGTCCCTGGTTGTGTGTGTGTGTGTGTGTGTGTCCCTGGTTGTGTGTGTGTGTGTGTGTCCCTGGTTGTGTGTGTGTGTGTGTGTGTCCCTGGTTGTGTGTGTGTGTGTGTCCCTGGTGTGTGTGTGTGTGTGTGTGTGTGTGTGTGTGTGTGTGTGTGTCCCTGGTTGTGTGTGTGTGTGTGTGTGTGTGTCCCTGGTTGTGTGTGTGTGTGTCCCTGGTTGTGTGTGTGTGTGTGTGTGTGTGTGTGTGTGTGTGTGTGTGTGTGTGTGTGTGTGTGTCCCTGGTTGTGTGTGTGTGTGTGTGTGTGTGTGTGTGTGTGTGTGTTTGTGTCCCCTGTTGTGTGTGAGTGTGTGTCCCTGTGTGTGTGTGTGTGTCCCAGGGTGTGTGTGTGTGTGTGTGTGTGTGTGTGTGTCCCTGGTTGTGTGTGTGTGTGTGTGTGTGTGTCCCTGGTTGTGTGTGTGTGTGTGTGTCCCTGGTGTGTGTGTGTGTGTGTGTGTGTGTCCCTGGATGTGTGTGTGTGTCCCTGGGTGTGTGTGTGTGTGTCCCTGTGTGTGTGTGTGTGTCCCTGTTTGTGTGTGTGTGTCCCTGTTTGTGTGTGTGTGTCCCTGGTTGTGTGTGTGTGTGTGTGTGTGTGTCCCTGGTGTGTGTGTGTGTGTGTGTGTCCCTGGTGGGTGTGTGTGTGTGTGTGTGTGTGTGTGTGTGTGTGTGTCCCTGGTGTGTGTGTGTGTGTGTGTGTGTCCCTGTGTGTGTGTGTGTCCCTGGTGTGTGTGTGTGTGTGTCCCTGCTGTGTGTGTGTGTGTGTGTGTGTCCCTGTGTGTGTGTGTGTGTGTGACAAAATTATATAATGCAATTACTTAAGCTCTGCTTCCAATCAGTTGTGTCTCAATTGTAATTGTCTGACCATGAACTGTGAGTCCCGGTTTGGGAACATTACTAAACCATTGTACAAAAAACCTTGTCTTGTGTTGGACCCTCTGCGTCTCCCTATTTGGGAACATTAATAAAACAGTGTGCTAAATGCATTGTCTTATATTTTCTAATGTTCTATAACTTGTGTAATCCATGTAATGTAATACAACTTAAGTAATCTATGTAATTTCTTCTGTTGGATATTTTCTCCCTGGCCCTCTTACAAAAGGACATGAAACCAGTGTGACTATCCCAGTATACAAGTGTAACATAATTAAACGTTTTTGGCCTCATACCATGTTGCCATCCTTTGTCTGGATGCTTGGTAGCGGACATATATCTATGTAGTCAGTTACTGTCAAGTTGATTCAAAACTGGTTATGTATTACGGATGCTGTGTCCCTGCTGTGTGTGTGTCCCTGCTGTGTGTGTGTGTCCCTGCTGTGTGTGTGTGTGTCCCTGCTGTGTGTGTGTGTGTGTCCCTGCTGTGTGTGTGTGTGTGTGTGTGTCCCTGCTGTGTGTGTGTGTGTGTCCCTGCTGTGTGTGTGTGTGTGTGTGTGTGTGTGTCCCTGCTGTGTGTGTGTGTGTGTGTGTGTGTGTCCCTGCTGTGTGTGTGTGTGTGTGTCCCTGCTGTGTGTGTGTGTGTCCCTGCGTGTCCCTGTGTGTGTGTGTGTCCCTGCTGTGTGTGTGTGTGTGTGTGTGTGTCCCTGTATCTGTGTGTGTGTGTCCCTGTGTGTGTGTGTCCCTGTATGTGTGTGTGTGTGTCCCTGTATCCCTGTGTGTGTGTCCCTGTATCCCTGTGTGTGTGTGTGTGTGTGTGTGTGTGTGTGTCCCTAGTGTGTGTGTGTGTGTGTCCCTGGTGTGTGTGTGTGGGTGTGTGTGTGTGTGTCTCTGGCTGTGTGTGTGTGTGTGTGTCCCTGGTGTGTGTGTGTGTGTGTGTGTGTGTCCCTGCTGTGTGTGTGTGTCCCTGCTGTGTGTGTGTGTGTGTGTGTCCCTGCTGTGTGTGTGTGTGTGTGTGTGTGTGTCCCTGTGTGTGTGTGTGTGTGTCCCGGTGTGTGTGTGTGTGTGTGTCCCCTGTGTGTGTGTGTGTGTGTGTGTGTGTGTGTCCCGTGTGTGTGTGTGTGTGTGTGTGTGTGTGTGTGTGTCCCTGCTGTGTGTGTGTGTGTGTGTGTGTGTGTGTGTGTCCCTGCTGTGTGTGTGTGTGTGTGTGTGTGTGTCCCTGCTGTGTGTGTGTGTGTGTGTGTGTGTGTGTGTGTGTGTGTCCCTGGTGTGTGTGTGTGTGTGTGTGTCCCTGGTGTGTGTGTGTGTGTGTGACAAAATTATATAATGCAATTACTTAAGCTCTGCTTCCAATCAGTTGTGTCTCAATTGTAATTGTCTGACCATGAACTGTGAGTCCCGGTTTGGGAACATTACTAAACCATTGTACAAAAAACCTTGTCTTGTGTTGGACCATCTGCGTCTCCCTATTTGGGAACATTAATAAAACAGTGTGCTAAATGCATTGTCTTATATTTTCTAATGTTCTATAACTTGTGTAATCCATGTAATGTAATACAACTTAAGTAATCTATGTAATTTCTTCTGTTGGATATTTTCTCCCTGGCCCTCTGACAAAAGGACATGAATCCAGTGCGACTATCCCAGTAAACAAGTGTAACATAATTAAACGTTTTTGGCCTCATACCATGTTGCCATCCTTTGTCTGGATGCTTGGTAGCGGACATATATCTATGGAGTCAGTTACTGTCAAGTTGATTCAAAACTGGTTATGTATTACGGATGCTGTGTCCCTGCTGTGTGTGTGTGTGTGTCCCTGCTGTGTGTGTGTGTGTGTCCCTGCTGTGTGTGTGTGTGTGTCCCTGCTGTGTGTGTGTGTGTGTCCCTGCTGTGTGTGTGTGTGTGTGTGTGTGTCCCTGCTGTGTGTGTGTGTCCCTGCTGTGTGTGTGTGTGTGTCCCTGCTGTGTGTGTGTGTGTGTGTGTGTGTGTGTGTCCCTGCTGTGTGTGTGTGTGTGTGTGTGTGTGTGTGTGTGTGTGTGTGTGTGTGTGTGTGTGTGTGTGTGTGTGTGTGTGTGTGTGTGTGTCTGCTTGTTTTGACCATGGCTTAGAGTAGAATTTTCATGTTTGACCTTTCCTTACGCTAGGGTGTTAGCAAGTGACTGTCACAACTGAAGGACATTAGCTTGGACATCAGTGGAACCATGGGTTGCAGTTAATATGGACAATACTTGCTGAAAGAGCAGACTAGCAGTATGTCAGTAAGTCCCTATATGCACTACTTGTCCGAGGACTTGTGAATACGTGTATTGGTATAGACCTGGTGGTTGTGTTGTACTGAGGTCATTAGTTGGAGAAACTATGCTAAACTGTTGGTGAGAAGTAATATCACATTAACTGTGGTGGACCATGTGTGTAATGTTGTGGTGAGTGGAGGTCTGAGGCTGGCTAACGTGAAGTGGTGCAGTGTAGTGGCACTTGTTTGGCAGCTGCAGTTGTAGGGACTGGTCTTTCTGGACAGAAGTGAGATTAACATAATGCATAAATGGCAAGAGGAGGCATGTTTGGGGTAGCATGCATAGCTGCAGGAGTGTTATGAAAGTGGTGAGATGAGTGGATTTGACTGCAGCTGCAAGTAATGTTGTGGTGCGAGTGGACCTCTGTGAGGCTGGCTACCGTGAAGTGGTACAGAGGCTTGTCACAATAGTGCAATATGCAGTATTTGCTCCATATGCACATTGTAACCAAAAGCCAGCATGTGAATACATCATGTAAGTACTGATTTTTGAATGCTGCTATATAGTTAGGTGTATGCATTAATCTTATCCTGTATGGACAGGTATTGCACAATAACAGGCAAATTGGGATGTCAAATGGCACTATGATGTGGATAATGCTAGCTCAAGAATGGATGAACATGAGAAATGAGTGGTAGCTGCTGTATTTTACAGGGGGTGAAGATATTTGATTGCTGTCCCGAAAATAGTAAGGTAAGAAACTTTAAATCAAACATTTTGATACTGTCTGATATAGGAACTGAACATTGCAATGGAGAAGTCATATCTGCATTATGCAAGATATGCAAGGCAACAGTTAAGGGACTACAGCTGGAAACATTCATAGTGTGCCCATTCAAACTAACAGGTAAACAAAGGGATAAAATATTAACTGCAACTTGCTAAGAAAGAGCAAACCTACAGGTAGCCAGTTAAGTGAATGAAACCAAAAGCCAGAGAATCATGGAAAATACTTACCACCGGATAAAAATCTTAATTACATCTGATAACAGGTTGTTACATTTCAATATGTTCCTTTGATTCAGTAGTCGTGTAGTAACAGCGATGTTTTGAAACACAGACATTTGGTATTATGTAGTTGTACATTCTGCATGGCAATTGATACTTGGTCTATAGCTTGCATACTTCTCTTGTATTTGCATCGGATACCGCTAGTGTGCAGTGCGGGTAAAAAAATTAAATTACCCTCGTATCAGAGGTGGCAGTGCAACATATTCATAGTGGCTTAACCTGAGAGTAGCTTTAACCAAGCCCCATGTGAAACCTGATCAAGCACCTAGAATTCAGTGTAGCTTCAACACCGTAAGTATGAAGATGAATTCACATACATGAACAGGAGTAGATGCATATTCATGTCTAAAGGTATATGGGCAAGGCAGGTTGTCACTACACTGAAAAACTGGTATGTAATGGTGGATAATTAAAGCCATAGCACCAATTCAACTGTAGTCTGGCAAATATTTAGTAAGGGATTTAGTCCAAGCACAAATATTTCTACAGTGATTCTTTCCAGTGTGATCCATTATCTGATTCAAGGTAAATTAACCTTGATATCCTTTATTAAAAAAAAAATTATTTTGTCAGAAGTGACTTCTGGAGACACGAAAAAAGAAGGGGAAAATATAGCAATGTGGTTTGTATGTACAAAGACAAATCCAGGGACACTGCAAAAGTGTTTTTGCAAACCAACCAGTGCAGTAAAAAAAATATGTAGGCAAACACTGAATACCAAACACACTTTGCACATGTAAATCATTTTTAGCAAGGTGGAAGCATGAAGTGATACCTTAGAGACTTAAACTAATAAAGATCTAAAATGGTTTAATATTTTAAGTTTTATTTAGCTCCCTGGTGGAAGATGTTACAGAAGTTGCTATACAAACTGGATGCTAATGCAGTAAAGTAAGGCCTTGGCTACAGTGCAGCAATAAAAAATGTCCCCTGTAACAAAAGAAATGCTAGAGCAAAGATTCACTTGCATGAGTCAAGCACCCTGCTGAGATCTGCCAGTCAATGAAATTACAAAGTCAAATTACCCTCAGGACTTTGACAGCCAGGAAGCTAGGTGTTGCGGGGAGGGTTGAAGTAAAAGAACTGGAATTCATTGTCTCACAAATTAGTGCCATTTAAACTAAATTAGAAAAAGGCAGCAGTAAACAGCACTTTCTGTGTGTTCTGTGACATTTGCACTGTTTCAGTTTTAAGTAGTCATTCAACAGCAAGGAATGTTACTTTAACTATTCTATTTTACTAAGAACTTTATATGCATGCAACATCTTTGAAATGACAAGAGCTTTAGGCAAATGCAGGCCTGCATGATGTAACATTTCTGAACAAAACAATGACTTGTGGGATACTGAGTGGCAACCTGATTTATCCAAACCACGTCAATATGCTGTACTCCAGGTGGTCAGAGTCTGTAATTACATATAAAAATATTTAAAATCCTGTAAATAACCCCAGAGTGCTGTTAAAGTGTAGGAAACATCATGCCATGATGTTTTAAATATGTTTTTTGAGTCTGTGGGTGCGGTACTCCTTTAACTTATATGGCTTTACTCAAACTATTAACTCCTCAACTAGAACTCACAGACCCACCAACAAAGAAACTACCTTGGACTGGATACTTACTAATAACCCTCTTCAAACCTACAATGTAGGGATCCTCCCAGATGATCTAAGTGACCACTCCCTAACCTACTTTATCAGATCTAAAACAAACCTCACTCATTCCAACATTGCCAGGACTGTTCGCTGCAAAAAACAATTTAAACATGATCTATTCCTGACAGACCTTAAACAATGTAATTGGTCTCCACTAAAACATCTTCCACTTGATGAAGCAGTAGCCTATTTTAATACCACATTCTTATCCATCCTGAACCACCATGCCCCATTATGCTCTATTAGATGCAAAGCTAAACCAGCACCCTGGTTCTCAAATACTACTAGGCATAAAATCCATCTGAGAAACAAAGCCTGGGCTAAATGGCGTGCTACTAAAAACCCACTAGATCACTTAATTTTAAACAACTAAGAATTAATACTAAAATAGCCATAGTGCTAGATAAAAAGAACTACTACCTTCAAATACAGCAAACCCATCTTAATAAGCCTCAAATGTTTTGGAACAGCATTAACAAACTTTGCACCCAGGTCAGTCTACCAACCCCTAACCCTCTAGGCTCTAACCCAGACAATCCCATTCAAACTGCCAACTCCTTTAATTCATTCTTTACCAACACCATCCAATCTCTTGCTAGCCATCTTTCACCAGACACATCAAATCTGCCTAACGCACCTTTAAATCCTCCTCCATCCTTTCAATTTCAACCAGTCCATACTTCTACTATAAGCTCTCTTCTACTAAAACTGAAACCTAATACCCCTTCTGCTGACCAACTCCCAGCAGAATACCTTCAAATTGCTGCCAGACCCATTGCCTACCCCATATCCATTCTTATTAATAGAACTATCATTGAAGGATATATCCCATCCATCTGGAAAATTTCTTACATTATTCCTCTACACAAAGGTGGGAACTCTAGTGAATACTCCAACTTTCGTCCTATAGCCTTACTATCTCCTCTGGCAAAAATTATGGAAAAATGTATACAGAAGCAACTTCTAAACCACCTTCTCCAAAATAAACTAATGGCAAACTGTCAACATGGTTTTAGACCCTACCACAGTACAACCACTGCCCTGCTATCATTTACAGATTCTATCAACAACAAACGTAACAATGGCCTTCTTTCCTCTGCAATTTTCGTTGATTTATCCAAAGCCTTTGACATGGTTCATCATCAGCTGCCCTTGCATATTATGAAATCACTTTCGCTAGATACATTAGCCATCAACTGGTTCAAATCTTACCTCGATAACAGAAAACAAGCAGTACTTTGGCACAATAATCTTTCTAATCTCTTGCCTATCTCCCTGGGTGTCCCTCAGGGCTCCATATTAGGCCCTCTCCTATTTTCTATCTATATTAATGATCTTCAGTCAGCAATTCCACATTCTGCCTGCATTCAGTATGCAGATGATGCCACTATTATCTGCTCAGCTAGTTTTCAAATCGACCTGCAGAACATCACCCAGAATGCATTTAATACTGTTGAACAATTGTTTACAAAACGTTGCCTCCTTCTAAATCCAAAGAAAAAGTACAGTTTTGTACCTACCATAAATGTAGATGTTCGAGGATCCACATTGCTGCAGTCCTAACTATTGGGTAGTCCGCTGTCCAGTCGGCCCGAATACCAGAGTATATGGCTGACGTCGGTCAGGGCGCATTAGACTGACGTCAGTACGTCAGGGTACTAATGCGCATGACCGACGTCATATCCTCAGTCTTTTCTTGCCCCAGATGTCAGAAGACCCTAAAAAGACAAGGCCCAACATACCTGCACCAAAAATATGTACAATATATACAAAAGTATATACAAAAATAGCAGCATATAACCTCACCTACACAACCACCCCTAAACACAGAGGGGAAGGAGGGAGGGTAAATTGGACTGCAGCAATGTGGATCCTCGAACATCTACATTTATGGTAGGTACAAAACTGTACTATGTTCTTCATTCCACATTGCTGCAGTCCTAACTATTGGGTAGAATCCCAAAGCAGAGGTAAGGGAGGCTGGCAAATCATAAAGAAGCAGGAGCTGACAACATGCCTTGCAAAATAGCTGTGGCAAAACCAGCCCTAGACTTAGAGTAGAGAGGAAGGTGATAATGCTTAGAGAAAGTATGCACTGAACTCCAAGTAGCTGCCTCCAAAATATCCTTAGTTGCCACCCCTTAGAAATGCTGTTGAAGTGGCAGTAGCCCTAGTGGAATGAGGCCTAATCCCAGCTGGAATCTCCTTGCCATGATGGGAATAACAAAATGCAATGCAAAACCCAATCCACCTAGAAATAGTTTGTTTTGACACAGGCTTGCCCTGTGAACTCAAAGCAAAAGAAACAAACAACTGCTGAGACTGCCTAAAATCCTTAGTCCTGCTTAAATAATAACGCAATTGCCTGTGTACATCTAAAGTGTGCAAAATCTTTTCCCCTTTATTTTGGGGGTCTGCATAAAAGTAGGCAAATGAATAGTTTGGTTTAAAGCCACACTAGAAACCACCTTAGGCATAAAGGAAGGATTAGTACGTAATGATACCCTATCCTTATGGAAAATCAAAAGGGCTCTACTGCCATAAGGGCCTGCAACTCAGACACCCTTCTTGCAGAAGTAATAGCCAACAGAAAAGCAGTCTTCCATGACAAGTATTTCAATTCAGCAGTAGCCGCAGGCTCAAAAGGTTGTAGAGTAAGTTTTTCCAACACAAAATTGAGATCCCAAGCAGGAGTAGGAGCTCTACGTGGGGGTCTTATATTCTTTGCCCTCTAAGAAACTGCTTGAACAAAGGATGCGAAAACAATGGTGGGTCACAATCATAGTGAGCTGAAATTGCTGCAGCATGAATCTTAATGGAAGAGAAGGACAAACCTTTGTCCAATAACTCAGTAAGATATTGAAGAGCCACACTCAAATTAGGCTCAGAAATCTCCAAATTCTTTGCTGTACTCCAAAATAAAAACCTCTTCCATTTTTCTGCGTACACTTTCCTTGTACTAGGTCTTCTAGCTTCCATAATCACATTTAAAACTTGTTGAGGAAGTTGAGACCTGCTGTGTTTCAACACAGAATATGCCAGGCTGTTAGATGAAGAGAGTGAAGCTTGACATTGAGCAGATGACCGTCCTTCTGAGATAACAGATGTGGAATCAAAGGTAAAGGCCATGGAGGCTTCCTTACCAGACTCCTGAGTAGTGGGTACCAGTGTTGTCGAGGCCAATCTGGAGCTATTAAAATCATCCTTGGCTTGTCTTGTCTGACCTTTAAGAGCACCTTTGGAAGAAGAGGTAGAGGTGGAAAGGCATACACATGAAGATTTTTCCAACTGAAAGACAGAGCATCCACTTTCCAAGCTGTGTGATGAAACCCCTTTGTGCAAAACTTTGGCAGCTGGTGGTTTAGTGGAGAAGCGAACAGATCTATGTCTGGAGTTCCCCATGACACTGTCAATTTCTGAAATACATGAAGATCCAGTTTCCACTCGTGGGGATCCATGATTTGTCTGCTTAACACATCTGCTAAGGAGTTCTGTGCTCGGCAGAAACCTTGCCTGAAGAGTTAGTTGCAGGCTGAGCGCAGTCTCCCATAAAATCATTGCTTGCCTGCATAGAGGATAAGAATGTGTTCCCCTTGTTTGTTGATGTACCACATGACAGTTGTGTTGTCTGTTAGAATCAACACCTGCCCTGGAAGAAGTAACTCCTTGAAAGCCATTAATGCAAACTGGACTGCTAACATCTCCTTCATGTTGATATGTAGATGCTGTAGTCTGGCAGGCCACTTGTCTTGTATCCACTTTCCATTCAGATGAGCTCCCCAAGCAATGTCCGAGGCATCTGTCGTTAAAATCTGACTCGCCTCTGGCCGGGTCACAGAGAGTCCCTTGTTTAGGTGACATTCCTGAGCCCACCACAAAAATTCTTTTTGAAGGCAAGGTATTATTTGAATGACAGTGTCCAAATCCTGGCAGTGCTGTGTCCATACATTTTGAGATACCATTGCAGCTTCCTCATATGCAGTTTGGCATTGGGAAGCACCAGAATACAAGATGCCATGAACCCTAATGCTTGAAGGACTGTCCTTGCAGTCAGCACGGACTGATGAGATAGTTGATGGAAGTAAAGGGATAGACTCTTTTGTTTGTCCGGGGTTAAAAAGGCCATCTGGGCTGCTGTATTCAGTCTCACACCCAGAAAGCACATGTCTTGAGAGGGTACTAGACTGGACTTTATTTCGCTCACAGAATACCCTAGGCATCTTAGCACTGCTATAACATATTCCAGATGCTGTAGAAGGTCTTCCTTTTCTTGAGCCAGAATCAGGCAGTCGTCCAAGTAAGGATAGATTTGAATTCCTTTTAGCCTGAAGTAAGCTATCACTGGAGCCAGAACCTTTGTGAATACTCTGGGCAGTAGATAAGCCAAAGGGCAATGCAGAGAACTGATAATGAGAATTTCCAGCTCGAAAACGCAGATACTTCCTGCAACTTAGTCTTATAGGCACATGAAGGTAAGCTTCCTTGAGATCTAAAGTTACCATCCAGTGATCTTTGCCCAGCAGAGGTAAAAGCTGTTGTAACGTCAACATCTTGAACTTGGGAATGTCCAGATAAGTGTTGAGGATAGATAAATCCAAAATTGGTCTCCACGTGTTCCCCTTCTTTGGTACTAGGAACAGGCGAGAATAAAATCCTAGGCCCTTTTCTGATACAGGGACTGGCTGAATGGCCCCTATTTGGAGCAACAGAGAAATTTGCCTGTGAGCCTCTTTCTTTTGTGGAGGAGGAATGGCTGGCATGCCTTTGAAGGTGGGTAATGTATGGAAATAAAACCTGTAACCGTGGTGAATGATATCCAACACCCATCTGTCTTGAGTAATTAAATCCCAATTTTCTTTGAAAAGAGACAGTCTTCCTCCCAAAGGAGCTGCCAGACGAGAATCTACTGGCAGCTGAAAAGGCAGGTCATTGGGTCTGTTTACGAAAGGACTGACCCCTGCCCTCACCAGAAGTTGGAGCAGGTGAACTCCCTGTTCTAGGCCTAAAAGAACCTTGAGCTCTGCCCCTACCACGTCTAGACCTACCCCTAGACTGGGAATCATAAACAGGATATGTCCATCCCTTAGTAGGCCAATTTCTACTAAACTTCGGTGGCTGCACCTGCAAAAAATCTTTAACAGTTTGCATAGACTTAGCTTTGTCCTCCATTTTCTTTAAAACTGCTTCCACAGGCGAACCAAACAACACATCAGACTGTAAAGGAGCATCCAAAATCCTTGTCTTAACATGCTCAGCTAAATTCTGATCCCTCAACCAGGCATGCCTGCGAAGAACAGAACTAGTGGCAGCCACCCTCGAGGAGGCCTGTACAGCATCAAAACCACATTGCAAAGAATGCTTACCCACTTGTTCAGACACATGCACCAAATCCAGCAACTCTTTACACTCAATACCTTCCGCCAAAGCATCCACCTTAGATTTCAGTTGTGAAAGGAGATAATTTTGATATTTTAGCATGTGAAACTGACAATTCAACGCCCTCATGGCTAAAGTGGAGGAAGTATACACTTTCTTTCCCCATCTATCCAAAGCCCTTGCCTCTTTATCAGTGGGAACAGGGTTTTTAACCACAGAGGCCTTAACACCTTTAGGTCCCTGAGAAACAGTTTCCGGGTCTGCCCTAGGACTCTTAAAAAGATACTTATGAGCTTCAGGCACCCTATAGTACCTATCAGGTTTAACAGGAGCAGGAGGCAAAGAATCAGGGTTCAGGGAAGCCTCTGCAAAAACATCTTCCACCACATTCAACACAGGAGGTATAGCTAAGGGCCTATGCTGGGGTAAAAACAAGAATTCCCTAAGCCTTTTCCTGGAATCAGAGTAATCCTGGCCTTCCCATTTAAAGTGCTCCCTCATAGAATGCAGAGTCTCTGAAAATGAGAAATCCTCAGGAGGAGAAGCTGTAGGAGTGGAATCATCCACATCAGAATCAGAATAAGGAGGGAACTCCTGCAAATCTTCCGCAGAAGACTCAGAAGCCTCTGAACACTGTTCAAAACTTTCAAACTCAGGCTCCACCCTAGGCCTCTTATCAGGGGGGGGGGCATAGAACCTCTAATCATAGTAATCAAATCTTCTGCCATTTTAAGCATATGTTTCTTAGACACAGAGCCTGAAGTGCTAGGAGAAGCCCCCACTGAAGCTAAACTTGGCCTACCTCTCAAAGAAGTTTTTGAAACAGAAGGAGAGGCTCTAACTACCTTAGGAAGAGAGGGAAGAACAGTTACCTGAGAAGCCCCCTCAGCCTGGCCTACTTCCTGAGAAGGCACATCCTGTAACAGTAAAGTCTCTGCCTGAGACTCCAAAGAAACTCCTGGCAAAACCTCTGGCTCCACTGAGCCTTCTAAAGAACCGGCGTCCGGGACTGCCGGTTCATCAACCCTAGGCTTCGCTGTTTTGTCCTTGCGCTTTTTGGACGAAGCGGGCGTCGGAGCATCCGACGGCATTTTATAATTGCAACGCTTCCCAAACACTAACCTGGCACAGTCTAACCTTCTCTTAATAGTGCGTTTGTTAAACCTAGCACAAGAGCGGCATCCAACAACGTCGTGCTCAGGCCCTAAACAAGGTATACACAAGGTATGGTAATCCCTATGAGGTATCTGTTTCCCACAAGAAATACAGTTATTCACTTTTTCTGACATCCGGTTAAATACTGAGGCAAGAAAAAACCAAAATGTTCCCCAACGGGGTACTTAGCCAACTCTGATTCGGTCTGAAACTCCGGCTTCAGAAAATTTCAGAACGCCAACCTGCACTCGCAAAAAAGCTTCTGCATCGGACCATGCGGCAAAAAAGACTGAGGATATGACGTCGGTCATGCGCATTAGTACCCTGACGTACTGACGTCAGTCTAATGCGCCCTGACCGACGTCAGCCATATACTCTGGTATTCGGGCCGACTGGACAGCGGACTACCCAATAGTTAGGACTGCAGCAATGTGGAATGAAGAACATCTAAACTCCTACTCTTCTCCCCAACCCGTAAGTCCACCCCCATCCATTTTACACTTACATCTAACAATGGTACTGTTATCTCTCCAGACCTCACACTAGGAATAATATAGACAACAACCTCAATTTTGACACACATATTAACAGTACAATAAAAACAATCAACAAGAAACTTGGATCCCTCTATAGAATCAAACCTTTTCTTACTCCAACAGCCAGGACTGCTATAGCCAGAACACATCTCATCTCTACATCTATGCCTCACCCATTTATACAAACCTTTCTAAAGCCAACATTAACAAGCTGACCGTATCCTATAATAATATTGCCAGATTTGCTGTTGCCTCTCCTTTTCAAACTCATCACTGTCTAAATCTTAAACAACTTGATTGGTTAGAGTTTCTACACCATCTCCACTTTTCTCAGCTTACAATTGCCCACAAAACCCTACACCAATCCTCCAACACTCCTATTCTTGCAAGCCTCCTTACCCTCTACCAAAATCCAAAAAACCTACGCTCTTCTAATAAACTTCTGATTAACACCTGCAGATCTAACAATTTGGCAGGAGACTCCCTCTTCTGCAATTCCATTGGTAAGCTTTGGAATGCTCTTCCCTCTGAACTTACAACTCTCTGCTCAAATACTCTTTTCAAAAAGAAGCTTAAGCTTCATCTCATGACTCACTGGTTATGCTCCTGTTCTATCCCTGACTAACTGCTGCTTCCTCTCACCTACAACCTCCTGCTTTAACTAGCCTTCTCTTCTAACTCTGCTCAGGATGTAACTTTTTACTGAAGTCTTCACATAGATATCAATAGTTCATCTATGTTTATTGCTCTGGCCATGCCTTATATTTAAAAAAAAAAAAAAAATATATATATATATATATATATATATATTTATGCTCTGTTTTTGTATACAACTAATTGATACTTCTTCCTTGACTCTATTTTGCTGTATTCTTCTGTATACTTTTTCATGATTGTACTTAATTTTGGTGTTTTTTATTCTATATTGTTATTTTGTATATCATTTGTTAATGTCTTGTTGTACTCAACATGGAGCTTTTCTCCCCGGGCCTCTACTGAAAATGGACATGTACCCAGCTAGACTAGCCCGGTCAACAAATGCAAAATAAATATGTCTAATTCAGCAGAATAAAGCAGCTACTAAAAAATGAATAAACGAAGAAAAAAATGCACATTACATAAATCAGATCCCTCTACTTTCCTGCACCTGCAGCCTTTTCTTCTTCTGTAGGCATAACTGTGACTATTCATGTAGAATACAAGTGTACTGCAACAATCAAACTTAGCTATATCTGCATATTAGAGCTCTTACCATTACAGCAAACCACCTCCACCATTTTGAGCTGGCAGAAACAGACAGGTATGGATAAACATACAAGAGGAAATACAGTGCCTTCTGTTAGCATAGTATTATGTACATGTTACCTTTCATAACTAAATTAAAATAAAAGCAAAAATGATATTGCTTCGGATACTGTTAATCAACTGTCAGCCAACCAGAGGACAATAAAAACGATGCATACAGCAAGCTGCACTGACCAACTTACCAAAACACATGCAGCTGGGAAAGTACGTATACAATAACTGATAAAATGGAACAAATTCAAGGATAGGAAGCAGGGCTGATAAAATACTGGTGGCATGCCCCCAACAGATGATCTCAGCTGTAACAGCCTTATACCACTACACATTGGGCACTGGAGTGGGGAAATGGGTAGGGTATATAAATAAAAAATTCCCACGGCTGTGAGTATGACACTGTACTGGGATGCTTCACTCATCTCTCAGGCAAATGGAAGGATTGATTAGGTCAGTGGGAGAATTCAGGTGCGACAAACATCTAAGACTGAGGAGAGGCACCAGTTGCAGCAAACAGTGTACTCCACAGCAATTAGAAGTAGAGCTTGATTCTCTACCAATGAAGGGCAAAAGTATACCCGGTGATTTAGATGGGATACATTAACAATGAAAGTTTAAAAATTTGTTTAAAATATGCAGCTGCTGCTTTAAGAATATACATTATGAAATTATAAAATGATTTTTCACTTACCCATGAAGAGCTCGATTAACTGTTTTCTCTAAAGGATCATTTGTATATTTGCTATCCAGTTCAAAAAGATATTCCTCATCTTCTTTCCACGTGCGAGTAATTTTTACAGTTTCACCTTCTGAATACACAGTACGATACAAATTAAATTTCTGAAGAAAATCAGTATGACTCTTTCCCTTCTTCCTAAAAGAACAGTGTTCATGTTCTTGTGGTTTACAGTTTTCTGATTCTTGTGTTAAAGGTTTAACCAAGCTATTTGGTACAACTTCAGGAACTTCAGTTTCATTTCTAGAAATCAAAGAATCCTGTGCCATTTCTTGCATCAGCTCATTAGCTGAATTTTCTGGTAGTGACCTAGCATAAGAATGTTCCATGGAAATAAACATATTATTATTGCAAGAAGATGACAGCTTAAGCCTTTTTGAAAGTTGTGTCCGATAACTTTCTAATCTATTGTGCTTAGATGAAACTCTTCTTTTATTCTGCACTGGTGTATTGCTGCTTTCTGGCTTGCTAACACAGGGGTAATTGACCTTCTGACAACTAGAAACCCTATGATACCCATGATCACAAACCATTCGAATATCCTCAGGAGGACCATTTTCACAGGACGGTGACGAATCAGTACTTTCTCTACTGGCATCACCACAGCTTATCTGAAAACAGTGAGCTTCTTCATCTTCACCTTCTTCAAGTAAACCTTTCTTTTGGTGTGACATGTCTCTATTTATTGAACTGAGGGCCAACTCAGCCAAAAGGGATAAGGCATCAGATGCACAAGAGTTTTTCCTTGTCCAGTCTTTAACAGTATTTGCAGTAACAATATTCTCATAAGTTGTAAATTCCCTGGAATTAACTTCTGAGGCAATCACAGTACCATTAGGCATATTTACATGATGATCTGTGCTTGGATTATTATTACTCTTCCTTGATGCCAAGCGGTTCCTTTCTTTGCCTGAACCACCAGCTCCAGCTAAAGGCAGACAAAAAAATGTAATGAAATACCATTAATTTCACTAAGGTTTAAAATACAGACTTTTTACTTCACAACACAAACACTATTAAAATATAATACTCAATAAAGTACAGTTTTGTACCTACCATAAATGTAGATGTCCGATAGATATGCAACTGCAGTCATAACATATGGGTTGTCCTCCCTCAGGCAGCCCTCTGTCAGCCGGATTCCAAAGTCTGGGTCCGACGTCGGCTGATGTCGCATTTCTCTCCGACGTCAGAGCGGCTGGAGTACATAAGCATCAGCCGACGCCATTTTCCTCAGTGTTTCTTGCCCCAGATGCCAGGTACCCTCCAAGGAAGGCTGAAATCAAATTGGAAGACAAAAACAGGATTCCAGACAAGTAAATGAGCAATAAACAGATACACCATAACAGATATCCCCAGCTAAGAGAAACAGGGATAGGAGTGGACCCTAGGCATAGAGGGGTATGGAGGGAGGGAAAATCCGACTGCAGTTGCATATCTATCGGACATCTACATTTATGGTAGGTACAAAACTGTACTATGTCCTTCAAGAATGCAACTGCAGTCATAACATATGGGTAGAATACCATAGCTTAGCTGGAGGAGGAATGCTCTAGGAAAAAGATGGTGTGGCAATCAAACCCTGCAGGACTGCCGAAGCAAAGCCTGCTCTGGATCTGGAGTATAGAGGGAGATTTTAGTGTTTGGAGAATGTATGCACGGAGCTCCATGTAGCAGCTTCTAGAATGTCCTTAGTAGGCACCCCTCTTAAGAATGCTGTAGAGGTGGCTGTAGCTCTGGTGGAATGTGGTCTGACATTGGCTGGAACAGTCTTTCCATGAAATGAATAACAGAATCTGATGCAATGTCCAATCCATTTTGAAATCGTCTGTTTTGAAATTGCTTTTCCTTGGACTGCAGGGGCGTAAGCCACAAAAAGTTGGTCAGACTTTCTACTGATCTTGGTTCTGTCCAGGTAGTATCGAAGTTGTCTGTGAATGTCCAAGGTATGTAACAGTCTTTCCCCCTTATTCTCAGGATTGGGGAAGAAAGCAGGCAGATGAATGGCTTGATTTAAAGAAACCCTAGATACCATCTTTGGCATAAAAGTAGGGTTGGTCCTTAATGAAACCCTGTCTCTGTGGAAAATTATGAACGGTGGTATAGCCATTAGGGCCTGTAGTTCCGAAACCCTTCTTGCTGAGGTAATTGCCAACAGGAAAGCTGTTTTCCATGAGAGAAATTGCAAGTCAACTGAAGCTGCTGGCTCAAATGGAGGTAGAGTGAGGTTTTCTAGGACAAAATTGAGGTCCCAGGCTGGCACTGGAGCCTTTCTTGGTGGTTTAATGTTTTTGATTCCCCTGAGGAATTGCCTTAGCAAAGGATGTGAAAAGACAGGCGGATCAGTGTTATATCTAGCTGAAATAGCTGATGCATGTATCTTTATGGAAGAATATGAGAGTCCATTCTTTAGCATATCTGCCAAATATTCCAAGATGAGTGGGATGTTCAATAATGATGCATCATGTCCCTTGCTGGTATTCCAAATGCTGAATCTCTTCCATTTTGCTAAGTAAACCTTTCTGGTGGATGGTCTTCGAGCCTCTGTTAGTATCCGCTGAACTTCCTTGGAGAGAGATAGGTTGAGATTATTCATGGGATCTCCCAGGCTGTTAGCTGCAGTGTCTGAAGGGTTGGATGCACTGTTTTGAAGTTGTGTTGAGTCAAAAGTAGAGGCCATTGGGGAAGGGCCCACTTCTTGGTGTGACATATGCTCCGTAGTAGTGGATATCAGTGTTGTCTTGGCCAGTCCGGAGCTATTAGGATCCCCTTGGGTCTCTCTGCTTTGATCTTTAGTAATACTGAGGTCATCAGTGGCAGAGGTGGGAATGCATAGATTTTTAGGGAGTTCCAGCTGAATGAGAGAGCATCTATTTTCCAAGCTTGTGGATGGTATGTCCTTGAGCAGAATTTTTGTAGATGATGGTTGAGGTGAGAGGCAAATAGGTCTACTTCTGGCCTGCCCCATGTCGAAGTGAGCTGTATGAAGATCTTCGGATGTAACCTCCACTCGTGTGGATCTGTGAAATTCCTGCTTAGGCTGTCCGCCAGCACATTGTCTTTGCCTGGAACAAACTGGGATTGTAACTGAATATTTAGGCTCAGTGATTTTTCCCAAAGATGCATTGTCAGTCTGCAAAGGGGGTAAGAATGGGTGCCCCCTTGCTTGTTATACCACATCACAGTGGTGTTGTCTGTCCGTATCAGTAAATGGCCTTGCTGAAGTTGGTGTTGAAAGGCCTCGATGGCATGCATTACTGCCAGCATTTCCTTTTGGTTTATGTGCAGATGTGTTTCCTTTGGAGACCATTGTCCTTGTATACACCTGCCTTCCATGTGCGCCCCCCATCCAAGGTCTGAGGCGTCTGTGGTTATGGTCTGTGTTATCTGTGTTTTTTTGAATGACATACCTGTGTTTGCCTGGCTTACCGAGGCCCACCATAGGAATTCCTTTTGTAGGCATGGAATGAGCGGTATGGTTGTCTCTAAGTTGTTGCTGTGCTGAGACCATAGGCTTTTTAGGTACCATTGTAGCTTTCTCATGTGTAGTCTTGCTAATGGAACCAGGAGAATGCAGGATGCCATGTAACCTAGGGCCTGTAGGAATCTCCTTGCAGTCATCTGGGTAAGTTTTGCCAAACCTTTGAAATAATGAGTTAACTTCTCTTGCTTGTCTTCTGTTAGGTAAGCCATTTGAGAGGCTGTGTCTAATTTGGCTCCTAAGAAGATTATTTGCTGGGATGGCTGAAGTCTTGACTTTTGGAAGTTGACTGTGTATCCCAGAGCTTGAAGTAATCGTATGACATAGTCCAAGTTTTTTGTCAACATCAATTTGTAGTCCGCTTGTATGAGGCAGTCGTCCAGGTACGGGTAAATTTGGATCCCCTGGAGCCTGCAATGAGCAATTACTGAAGCCAGGCATTTTGTGAATACTCTGGGTGCAGTAGATAAGCCAAATGGCAATGCTGAGAATTGATAATGCTCTGGCCCTGCAAGAAATCTGAGGTATCTTCTGCAGCTGTGTCTGATAGGGGCATGCAGGTATGCCTCCTTGAGGTCCAGAGTAATCAGCCAAGACCCCTTGCCCAGCATGGGAAGGAGTTGCTGTAGAGTCAGCATTTTGAACTTTGGTACTATGAGAAAAGTGTTTAATGCGGACAAATCCAGTATTGGACTCCATTGAGATTCTTTTCTTGGAACAAGGAACAGTCTTGAGTAAAACCCCTGGCCTTGTTCTTGTTGTGGAACTCTTTCTATTGCTTTCATCCGAGTCAGCAGAGAGATTTGCTTGATAGCCTCTGCCCTCTGGTTTTGTGGTAGGTTTTGCATGCCTTGTTTTCTTGATAAGGTATGAAAGTGGAACCTGTAGCCTCGGTCTATAATGTCCAAAATCCATTTGTCCTTTGTCAGTCTGTGCCAATTGTCTGCAAACAGAGATAATTTCCCGCCCAAGGGAGCTTCTATTTGTTCCCTGGTAGGCGGAAGTAGAGGAAAGTCATTGAGATTGTGGTTGTGGGGTAGGTGAAACCCCTGTGTCACTTCTTTGGTTTGCTGGTTGCCATTGTCGTCCCCTGTAAGGACCTCTGTATTGTCCTCTTCCTCGGCCACGTCTGTTTTTACCCCTTTGAAACTTTTCAGGATTAGGAAAGGACCAGTTTTTTGAAGGCCAATTCCTACTGAATCTGGGGGGGTTGAACCTGGAGGAAATCTTTCACCGTCTGAACTGATTTTGCTTTTTCCTCGATGGACTTTAACACATCCTTAGCATTAGCACCAAAAAGCTTGTTCTTTTCCAAAGGTGCATCCAGAAGTTTTGCCTTTACATGATCTGGTAGAGGTTGATCTTTTAACCATGCATGTCTACGAATGACTGCCCCTGTCATAGCTGCCCTACATGAAGCTTCCAGTGCATCATAACCACACTGCAGGAAGTGATTGCTTACTTGCTGAGAGCTATGTACAGCTTCCTGCAAAGACTTCCTGTCTAAAGGATCAGGAGAGGCCAATGTTTTCTGTAAATCTTCTAACAGGAAATCCTGATATTGTAACATATGAAAAAGGCAATTCAAAGCTCTCATAGATAAAGTAGTGGAGGTGTAAACCTTTTTACCCCATCTCTCTAATGACCTAGCTTCCCTGTTGGAGGGCAAAGGATTTTTAGAGGTGGAAGCTGAAACACCTTTAGGTCCCTGGGAAATAGTTTCCAAATCAGCAGTATGGGCCCTGAATAAATGGGAATGTTGTTTCAGGGACCCTGTAATACCTGTCTGGCTTGGCTGGAGCAGGAGGGAGAGAGTCAGGGGTAACACTAGAGTCAGAATATAAATCATCCAAAACATCAAGCACAGGAGGAATAGCTAAGGGCCTGTGCTGGGGCTTTTTAAGGAAAGTCCGAAGGCGCTTTCTGGAATCAGAATATTCCTGGCCTTGCCACTTGAAATGTTCCCTCATGGTATGCAGAACTTCCCCAAAAGAAATATCCTCAGGAGGGGAGGCCGAGGATGGAATCCTCTGCATCCGAGTCCTCATAGGTCTGGAAGAGCTCTTCCTGGCCATCAGAGTGGACAGAGTCCTCAGAATCTACATCTGAAGGAATAGGGTCAGAGGGTTCAACCCGGGGCCTTTTATCAGAAGGAGGCTGGGATCCTCTCTCAGGATGGGCCTGTGAACCTCTAATCATAGCAATTAAGTCAGCAGCCATAGTCATAATTTGTGTCTCTGGAGTAGGCTGAGGTAAGGCTTTAGCAGAAAGATGCTTGGTCTTGCTGGCCGCCTTAGCCCTAGTGTAGGCCTTAATAGACATGGCCATAGGAGGCCTGGCAGCTCCACGTGCAGGAGTGACCTTATCTACAGCAATGGTCTCGGGCATTTCCTCGGTTTCGGTATCCGGAGGAAAATCAATAACTGGCGTCGGAGTGATATCCGGAATCGGGGTCGTCGGTAATGCGGTGTCTTCGGTTCGGAGCGGTGGAAAAACCGTCTCAGGGGGAACCGGAGCACTCGCGGTAGGTTTTGGCGTGGAGTCGGTGGTAGACGCGGGCCGAGGATGTCGGTCCCGGTCTTTTCGTTTCTTGGGAGTTTGCGATGTCAGAAGCTCCGACGGCATTGTATAGGCAAATTTTTCGCCGAAAAAATCTTCAGCGAACTCTGCCCGGCGCCTGAGAGTGCGCTTGTTGAAGCGAGCACAGGCTACACAGGCCGAGACGTCGTGGTCTGGGCCAAGGCAAGGAAGACAGTAAGAGTGGAAATACTTATGAGGTATTTGTTTACCACAAGAAAGACAATTGTTAACTTTTTCAGTAATTTCTGACATCGGCTGAGGCAAGAAAAGTTCCCCAACGGGGTACTTAGCTTTTTTGATTGATGACTTCGGAATCGAAGAATACAGGAGCTGACCGACCGGCACTTGCGAACTGCTTCTGCTTCGGGCACCGCGCGGCAAGAAAGACTGGGGAAAATGGCGTCGGCTGATGCTTATGTACTCCAGCCGCTCTGACGTCGGAGAGAAATGCGACATCAGCCGACGTCGGACCCAGACTTTGGAATCCGGCCGACCGAGGGCTGCCTGAGGCAGGACAACCCATATGTTATGACTGCAGTTGCATTCTTGAAGGACATCATGTATGTGACACAGGGACAGGAAACAAAAAACTTAACTCGGGAATATGACAAAAACTCTAGTCTCTTTGAGACTACGGACTCTATGTCTTTCCCTAGTCTCTCTGAGACAGAAAAAATAGTCTGTTGCAATACCATTATATCCTGAATTTGCTCTATCAACAAGGGTATTTTTGTTTGTTTCTCTCTCAGTTTTTCGTCTTCTCACTCTTTATGGCTTAGACAATTGCTACGTTACAAGACACCTACTTGTGGTTTGATATCAAGTTATATATACCTCAACAAAATCCAACACGAGCTCTACATTACTTAGGTTAAACTAACACCATCTGAGAATCTGACCTGTGTTTC